>NW_006281104.1:119835-133265 GCF_000203795.2 Batrachochytrium dendrobatidis JAM81 | reverse complement strand
TTGTCCAAATCAGAGTTGTATCCGAGTCGAGTTGTCAATCAGGATACCATAACCTGACATCCAAACGATTATTCAAATGACTGTCCAAACCATCAATGATTGCCAGAATAAGCTTTACGACTCGACTGCTATAACCACCACAATCATGGTCAGGTTAGTATGTTGATCCATTTACTAAGTTCCAATACTGAAACAGATTCTTCATACTCTTGAAAGTGCTGCACACCACATGGATCCTGCAAACCCACTGATGAATTGAACCAATCAATTGACCAATGACATGACTCGATATTGGACATCGAGTTGCACACAGTTGGTAAAAAGTCACCGACATGTCCAGATAGTCAAACCTTGACTACAGGTTGATATCATCACCCAACACACCAAATACAACACACAATCTGGACGACTACTGGATCATATTGTGGATATCAATCAACGTAGCTACTGGTTCCAAACAATCATGTACAGTCATGCACAGTCATTACAGGACAATATGATACATTTATGAATAGCATGTTGTAATCAACACAAGTGGAGTTGTACAATAGACTTGTAATGGTTTGCAATGGTTTGATATGAACATGATGACTCGGACTCTATTCAGTCACATCAACTCGACTACAATTGGTCGTGTATATTATGATTGACACAATCAATTGTAGTTGAACTCGAATACAGATTGACTGTTGAATCACAATGCGTGGTATCAGCAACATGATGTGATATATAGTGGAATGTATACGCTAACCTGACATGTGTCATGTAGTGTGTATTCGATCAATATGGGTATTATCAATCAACAAGTCATACGATGTTTGTGTTCGAGTGATGCAATGGAATACAATGGAGTGGAATGAGTGTATCAATCCAGAATACGAGTCAATCATGACATATGATCATAATGTGTGGTTGATACAGCTATATAATGACAATCAATGTTGATATAATAGCACACAACATGCAATATGCCAACACAACAGTTGCAAGTCATTGATCATCAATGTGACATTGTGGTTGCAACATGAACTGCATTGTATTGATTCAGTTGATTGATTGAATTACTGGACAATGTGTAGTGATGATTGATCGTGTCGAGTTGAATGCAGAGCATCATTAAACTACATGTTGAATCATGTCAACCACAACACATATTGATGACCATCCAACAACTGAGCTGACATTCAGTTGCATATAGTCTTGTTTAAACATGTATATATTTATTCATGTGTTGGCACACCAACCCTTTTTAGGGTGGATAAGGGTGAGAAACTACACAATCAGCCATATGATATTCGAATGCATAGCCATGCAGTGGTCCAACCAATATTGCGGTTATATAAATATATATTCCCTTAAACTTTGACATTGATGACAAATCACCATCAACCCTGACAACACAAATCCCTTAGGACGGTCATCCAAGGAATGTACTTTTGATACTATCCATTCAATAGTGGATATAAATACGATCCAAAGCCGACGTGTCAAATAACAACCATTACAACTTGCTCGATCAAACCAGTATAATGAAACTATCAATTGTTGTATTGTCATCGATATTGGCTGTTTGCTCGGTTACTACAGCCATCCCGGTCAATCCCAGTGCAGCTGCAAGTGCCGGAGCTAGCACTTCAACCGTCATTCCCAGTGCACAAGTTATACCTCCAATTGATTTTAGCAACTTTTCAGATAAGGATATGAAGTTGATCAAAGAGTACACACAGGCGAAGAAAGATTATGATAATGCAGAGGAAATGCAGAAGTTGACACAATCTAAAATGCATGTTCAAGAAAAATTGGTAAAACGGCTGAATAAAAAAATTAAAAAGCTGCCACGTAAATCTCAGATTAGCGAGAATGGTTCAAAGCACAGCGAAAAGCTCCAGGAACTTGAAGATAAACTTGAACAAGAACGAAAAACTCTCTATGAACTTATAAAGATGCAGCGGCATTTCGATTTGTTTAATCTTACTTTCAAATTAGGTAAAACCAAAGCGCAGCTTCTAAATCGCTTGTTTGGGAAAAATCAGTATCAACCATTCGAATATTACACGAGATTTTTGGAATCAGATCCCGAGTTTACAAAACTCGTCAAAACATTTAGCAATTCTGCACCAAGCCAACAGTTAGGATCCCAACAAGACTCTACTAGTGGAGCTCATAGTTCATCACAACATCATAAAAGTCCATCATCATCAAGCGAAACGTCTACAGTCCAACCCACTCAAGCATCATCCAGCACACAAAAGGCTTCCAAATCTTCTCGTTTACAGAAAGTTTATCGCGAAATTAAAGATGGATTTGAATTAGGCTGGAATCAAGACAAAAGTGGTGATCGCAAACTATTGATTGATTCGAATACTAATTTGGACTGATTCTAACCGAGTATGTTATATTTTTGTTTGAATAAAATACAATACAACTACCATTTGACATTTTACATTGGATGTGTATGCATTATATCTGATTATTGTACAATCTTGGTTGGTATCATATCATATTGTACATTGACACTTGTATTTCCAATACAATACAATACAGTTGATTGTATATTGCATAGTTGTACACATTGATGATGCTGACATGCATGTGTGTATTGTGTTGATATGATATTGCTCGTCATGTCGTATTGGCACATGCAACACTAATACCAACAACAGTCATGTGTGTTGATATCAGATTCGATCAACTCGATCAACTTGACTGGTTTTACTCGTTGATTGTGGTGTCAAAATGGTTGCATCAATAGCCTGACTGATCACACGCATCAGTTGCAGTGCCAACTCTGTCGTGTATCAAGTATCACATGTTGATGTATGCAGTGATCGTATACTGGTCGATTGGTGCAATATGATCAGACATGCTAATGGAATGTGATAGTCATGATATTTGCAACAGTATACCATATTCAAACAGTTGATATCGCACATTTAGTATCGACATGGTCATCCAGATATACAGTGATGGATTCAAACAATCCATGCCATGATTGACACACTTGGAATGTGTATTCAATTCATGCCATGTATTACCAATGCAATAGTATGCGTATCATCGTGTATCAAACAACTACAATACACACTGGACTGATCCAATACATGCACGGCTTGAACATATCACACACATTACAATGTATGGCATGATACATCAGCATTGATCAATACTACCACCCAATTCAATGGGTGATCGTTTTGATAGCCTATTGTTTGATTGACTGGCACTTTCAATTGGTGATTCTAATGCAAGTCGAACTGCAGCAACCGCTTGTAACGCAAGTAGAATGCATTCTAGAGTAATCAACATTGTATCGAGTAGTGTAATGGAAAGCTTTGAATCTGATATATGACTGCCGTTTTATAATGACGGCAGCTTCAAGGGTGACAGTCGGCAATCAGCAATTCTCAAATGAATGATCATAAAAAACAAAAGTACGCCGTGTAGGGTGAGCAAACCCAGAAACACCCTGTAATGAAACCTAATATACAAGCATCGCTGTTAGTGTATAATCGACCTCGGTAGTATGCTGCATTAACATTTCCAATTGCGGTCATGTATCCAGTGATCAGATAGTGTCAGATTGTCACCCTGATCATGGATAGTTATCATCACATATACAATCCATTACTACAGAATATATTGATCCATGTTCTAGTATACGATATATTGTGCTGGAATACAATATTTCCAGCCATTTGATGCTAATACTGATATTAATCTACACATAAAACATTGATCACCCACAATGGTATATAACGGAACTCGATACCACTTTTTTAATATAAACTGTTAAATTGACTCGAAACTTTAATCCGAATATTGAATATTAAAATGTTGAATAAAAGACTCGAGTCATTATATGAATGACGTAATCAATTGTTGAGTTGAATTGACACTTGATTGAACAATACAAATAAACACATGACAAATGTTTAATTTGATTGTAATTTCACACAAAATTGCTTATTTGACACTATTTAGAGCATGAATTTGAAAATCACGCTTATTTCTTTCAATTACAAAATGGAAAATCAAGAGTTTTACATTCGATATCTTGACAATCAACCAGTCAAGATTGACATTCATGTTAATAATGAAAGGACTGCTTTACGGCCTTTTCCACTCCTCACTGTTTCACATTTGATTGCAGCCTACAAGATTGCCACCATCCCACTTCTTGACAATCTTTCTTTAGCACAACTCACTCTTCACAATGCATTAGATGGACCAGTCATTCCTGGAAATAGACTCCTGACCTCCATTCAATATCCTCTTGGCACATATGAGCAGCCACTCATAATCAAGTTCAAAACTGTTATGGCTGGTAAAGCTCGAGGTATTGTATTTTGATCAAACTAATAAAAGATATGATGATTAGTCAAACTCAGTACTGTATTTCTATCAGCAATAGGCACCAAAATGAGCGTGAATTCTCTTGCTTCAGAGGACGCCATTGAGAACTTTGCCCGGTCAATAAGCTTGAATAATTAAACAAACTCCATGCTCTGTCCAAGATTCAATGGAAGCCATCAATCTGAATAAAGCCATCTTAAACCTCGATATCAATGATTCTGGTGTTCAGTTTGGACTATGATACGGGATCGAATGCAACGCCAACAGATAAGTCAGAGTCTGGTACCGGACACAGTTTCAACTGTGATGTCGTGTGATGACTGGGTTTGGAGCGGACCAGTTTGCAAGTCATTTAAACAAGGAAAACGTGATATGTCAGCTCATTGGTAAACGATTAATCTGATACTTCATAAGCGTAATATGCAGCCAATTGTGTACTGTGGGTAGCTAATGGTACTGAATATTGGATTGAAACGTTTCTAGATGTAAACGTATGGATAACAATTTTTTCAAACGAGTTCTATTCAAAATAAATTCGAGTGCCGAAACATGAAATAATTTCATGCAAGCAAGTCGTACTCTTTAATACATTATTGATTGACAATACAGGATGTTTATTGAATGAACGAAAATTGGATGCATGACAAGTGAGAATTAAACCACCATGCAATGCACGCTGAATTACAGCATATCTTGGATAAGATTGTTGATTGTTCACTTTGAGCTTCAATAATGTGACGAGTCTATGGTCAAGCACCAGAATCTTAAAGTTGCACCATATCCAGACTGGAAATCACTATGATAAATCATTGTAAAAAATACTAAAGCACTTTTTAAGTCCGGGATATAAATCCAGGTTTGGCGTAGCAGCAGCCATTACTCCAGTCGTATCATGTCTTGTGAGGTAGTAATAAAACTTCGATTTTAGCTTGTCCAATCCGTCCTTTGCTTTTAAATAATCTGGCTCGAGCTCCTCTAGGCTTTTTTCAAGTTTTTCAAGAATGCTACGCTCTTCAAAGTGCTTGGGTTTAAGCTTGAGAAACTCTGATTCGTAAACTGAAGGACCACGGGTGTTTCCAACTTGAGTTGCCAGAAACTCCATTTTTGCATTCAGTTTACTCATCGCTTCTTTTTGATTTTCAATCTGTATGGTTTTCAAGTTGAACGGTTTCATTTTTCGGTCAAAATTGCGTTTACCATCCGCGTAGTTTTTGATCGTCACTATTCCATCAAGCGTAATTGGATAGCAATCAGCCATATACTCGCTATACGGGTTAGGATGGTCTGCAGAGCCAAATTCAATAGCTGCATCCGAACTGGGGAGAATTGGACTAGCGACAGTAACCGAGCAAATAGCCAGGATCGATGACAATAGGGTAATTGAAAGTTTCATTTTACTGGTTTGGTCGAGTAAGTTGTGATGATTGTCATTCAACACATCGGTTTTGGATCGTATTTATATCCATTATTGAGCGGATAATATTAAATCGTGTTCCATGGGTAGCCTCCCTAAGGAACTAGTGTTATCAGGGTTGGTATTACTTTATTGTCATCAATGTCGAAATAATTTTAAAGGGATATCCATTTACACAATGGCCTGTTGTTGAAGTTGGGATCGTGGTATCAGGGCTGGTGATTTCATCTAGGATATGCTGTGTATCCGCAGCATAGTGCGGCAAATATACTGTGATCAGCACATGCTGGTACAGACATTGCCATCCATACACACCATTACTCCAACACATTTATTACCAATCCAGTAGTATGTGTTTACATCACGTACACCAAACTGGTTTAGTGATATGCAAGTGTTGCGGTTTGACCAAATCACAATCACCATATTGTCGACTGTCCAACTCGTTGACATTCAAACCGTGCCATCACTAGTCACAATATAATGGTTGACTGGTTCGTTTGATTGATCTGACATATTGACACTTTACAAACCTCGACTTGATTCATCAACTTGGATATTCATATAATATTGGGTTTGTATCATCACGTTGAACTCGCTATCAAACACCTTGATGTGTCCATGCAACACAAACTCGATATACACGCATTAGTTACTGTTTGACATGAATGGGTCAATCATCAATACCAGACAATGCAACTGTATTAGTTGTATGATACAATCAATCATGGTTGGTTCATCACCATCAAATATCAAATGCTGATCACGTATACATTGATTTGTAATTGCATGGTTTGTTGGCAATACACACTATGATATGATTGACAAGTTGTTGATTTGCAGTAATCAGATGTGCATCACCTGTAACATTGGATGCAATTGACGAGTTGTAACCGCCAGTCAACAATCATCGATATGTTGGTGATTGTATTGACTACATGATTGGTATTGATTAGCTGTCATGATCGATTGGTGGACAATACAATCCACATTGATTATGACGTGTTGCAACTAGTTATATATGCAGATTCGACTGATGATCGACTATATGTTGGTGGGTAACTCTGTCATTGTTGGTTTGATTGGTTATTGCTACTGCTTGTATATGCAGTGTATTCATGTGTGATGTGTTGGATATCGGTGTTGTATATGTTGAACCTGTTGGACAATATATTGTCATGTCGCATCAAATCGCACCATATTTAGAGTGCAATCATTGATTCGTTGGTTTAGTGATCGACTCGACTCACATTCGACTGTAATGGCCACAAATCTGCATTGCTGATTGACAGGAATATATCAACATGTATCAGACTCGGACATGGTGTATATCGGTTGCATATACCAGTCACTGATGCAGTTGATGGTGATCGATTAATCAATCAATTTGATATCAACGCCAATGTCAGTCCATTACCACATGAATACTTGCAGTTGTGACCTGTATTCAGTCAGTAATGTTGTTGTATGTCGCGACTTGGTGCAGCATACAGCATGATATGTTGGTCAATTGTATTGCAATACGGTCAATGGCATGCTGGTGATTTGTTGTGCTGTCTGACTGCGTTTATGGTGTCGATCAGTGTCAATCAGTAATGCATTTGTATTGGTCATGACTTGTGTGCAGTGATCTGGCAGTATCGTGATGTATGATACCATGATCAATGCAAAACACCATTTGATCAAACACGGTAATTGTGATTGTGATTGTGATTACAATCTAGAATTGTGTGTGGAATACAATCAGAATCACAGTTGGCAGGATATTGGGTGACTTTGTGTGAAATAACCATTATTGGTAGTTCAATCTGTATCTACACCAAGAACAACCGACTGTTGCATAGTATCAAGTTGACAAGTGATTTGTGGCATCTTTTGTTGAATATAATAAATCAAACAAAACACAATCCAATATTCAAATTAGCTCAATATTTATTATCAGGAACTGGTAATGAATTCAACAAACGACGCAATCTGCTCGCTTAAAATATTGCGCATATTGCTCTTTGAAACGACAACAACGACATTTTGGTTTCCCTCGACGCTGTTATAAGTATTTTCAGTTGAAACAGCACTGAGTGGTTCAGGCAGCTCAATCAAGAACCTTATTGAAAACTTTAACGGGGTATCAGATATACTCTGCTGCCATTTCAAATACGCTTCGTTATTCGTTGGCCGATCTGCTTTAATAAAGAAAAATCTGGATTTGTAGATTCAAGATTATCGGCAGACACTGCTGAAGGAATTTTTGATGTATATAGCTTGATTCCAAATGACACGCAGACTTGTTTGGATAAAAACGCAAGGATGTCTGGTCGAAACTGGCTTGAAGGACGAAAAAAGACTCCTGTTGGTCTATCGGATATGATTGTGCCATCTCCAGCCTTACGCTCTATTGTTGGCAACTGTAAACCATCAAGACCAGCAATCGAAACACCAAAACTAGATAGGACATTTGAAAGATGCGGTCCATTTTTTTGGATCATACCAGTCAAAATGACGGCTTCGAATGGTGTTCCTTTGGCTGTAGTTTTTTACCTTTTGTGCCAGCGATGCTGCTCAAAAGATCCAACGATGACAACAGATTGAACTGTTGAAACTCTGTTCGGAATAAATTGAGAAGCAAGTCTATCACATATCCTTCAGACAAAAAGTATCCGCTAGTTTCACGAATGAGATGTATAGATCCAACAGTATTCATGAAAAAGTATTCTTGATTCTTGTCCAGTTGGCAGTATATTGGTCCATGATTGGTCGTCATCATTGATGATAAAATAAGCTTTAACATAATCTGTGTATGTGAATGAGCCCTGATGGTTCTGGCAATAGGTTCGATCATATGAGTGAATCGACCAATTACCGCATTGTAAGATTCCTCTACTATATCATTGATATTCGAAAAGGCATGTTGCTTTTTCAGTCGTATGCGTTGTGCCGTTGCCGAGTCATTGTCATTGATTCCAGCACTGAACAAGTCATATACAAAGTTTTCCAAAATTCTTGGTCGATAGTTGTCGGTAAGAACAGTCTTGAGAATATCCGGATGAATATCGACAAAAGCAGTCACATAGTCCAACGCCATTTCAAGTCCCAAGTTATGAATTCATTGAGAATAAGAGGACCAACAGGTTTCGTTCCAAATGATTTAAAGTTGTCAATGTTGCGTAGTTTTGATGATGTTCCAGCAAAAATAACCTTTTTGGCAAACTCCTTATTTTTGATAACATACAGCAAGACCGAGAGTGTTCCTCTTTTTGAATCTTCATTCACATCTCCGTTTTGTTGGATGTGATTTCCCTCCATTGACGAGATAATCGTGCTTCCAAGATGTTCGGCCAACACATGAGCTTGATCAAAACAAAAGAGGCAGCGCAAATCATCGTCAATATAGTTGAAATGTATGTCGTTCAATTTGTCCAAAGACAATAGCTTCAGTTTCAGAAAGCATAGTCTGATGGCTCTTGAGTTGAACAATTGGTGAATGAGAAACTGTGCTGGAGTTATGTTAGGATATCTTTGAGATATTTGAGGAACAGAACACGAGACAGTAGAAAGGCATAGGTAATATCATAGAGTTGTGGCAGGTCTTGATTCGGTTTTTTCCATTTTGAAGTGATGCTTTCAAAACTTTCTTTCAATGAGAAGAGTGAGGCATCATCAGAGTCATCTAAAGCTGGGTAAGATCGAGCGTCAATGAAGATTGTGAATTGCTTTTTTGCCCTATTGATAATCTCATGGGTTTTTCCACAACCTGTAGGTCCTATTAACAGACCAACGAGTTCGTTTCCATCCATGAATGAATCTACGCGCTTTTGAATGTCCGTTTCAAAATTGATGTCCTGGAATCGCATGTCTGGCAGACGACCGCTCTCCAAACGCCATTGATTACTGTAGAATAGACGCAACTCTTTCGACTTGATGGTCTGCTTTGACAACTTGTATGGTCTCATTAATATCGGAAAACTCCCTAGTAAAAAGGCTTGTCAAATGACTCCAATCATAATCAGCATTCCTAGATCTAATGATAAGCGGGTTGAGCTCAGCAGCTCCATTGTTTTCAGTAGCAGCAAGTGAATCCTATGAGCTGTAATTACTTTCCATTCCATTCACTAGAGTAGAGAGCAAGTTGTGCTAAAAAACCTGTCAAGGAAAGAGTGATGACAGTCTTGTAAACTGAAATCACAAAAACAGTGAACATCAATCTCATCAATGACAACTCTTGTCAAGTTGAAAAAACAAACGCACTCATTTGATATTTTGTAGTTTATTGAGAGATTCAAGAACTCGATCAGCACATTGGTGTTGACTGTAAACCAAGTGCTGTAAAGACGCAGATTTGTTCATACACTGAACATCCTGTCAAAACTTTATTAAACACAAAGTCAACCATTCAATATTGAGGAGTAAACTTCATCAACAGTGACTTTGTCAGATCCCCAGTTTCATCATTGGAAACATCAGTCCATGTCTTGAATACATTTGGCTCATCAATTAATCGCCAGTTGGGAGATGCTTGCTGTCGAAGCCAGTTAAAGTCCTCAACTTTGTTGAATTCATTCCGAGTTGCAACCAATCCAACAGTCTAATACATACGAAACCATTCGTTAGAATTACATGCGCTTGTAAAGCGACTTGTCAGCAATGTTCATGCAATAGTTTAAATCACCTTTAACGATTCATCAAAGTTGGTCAGCAACAAAGGTTCAAACGATGTAAATCCAATCTCATCACAATCTTCAATAATTGGATGACTTGCTACATGCAGATGGAATATACTGCGATGAGAATCATGAATACGACATTGACGACATACTACAGCAACAGTGGACTGAATGCATTGCTCCACGAGAATAGATCCTCGAATGGGACCAAACAAGACAATGCTGTTGGTGATGTTTTTGAGATGAACAGCACCTGCTGATATGCAGCGTAGATCAAGTACAGAACTGACAATGTTTGATACATAAAGATCTTGTTCACTCGTGGGTAATGTCTGAGCAACACATGTTTTGCCATTGATGTTGGAATAAACTTGGCCATGCAATGGAAGGGTTGATGCTATAATGAAGCAGATGAGCAATCATCAACAGTAACTTGTAATACAATGTGAATGAATCATTCAAGAGCAATGATCATTACCAGTATCAGAAACAACATGTTCAGAAACAGTGAGTTTAGTATTCGTAGATGGTTTGGATTTACTAGACTTGAATGAGAACTTGGCTCTGGTGCCTTGAATACGAGTGACTTGATCATTGAGGTCTTTGAGTTGCTGTTATACTCAAAAGTTAAACCAAGATTAACAGCAACAAGTGTTTAGCAACACTTACTAATGAACACTGTCGTTGATCATACAATGGAAGAAAGAGAGTTGCGTCCGTCACTCTCTTGCTCAGTATTGCAATTTCGGACTTGACAGCAACCAGCTCATCAGAGAGTCCTGATGGACACTGAGATAACGATTCTTGAACATCTATTCTCAAGAGTTATTATCATGCATGTATGGATCGTGCATGCATGCATGTATTCATCACCTTGTTTCCATTGTTGAAACTGCAACCAAAACTCTTGTGCTGCTTGCTGTACATTCTCAGTCTTGATTGCTGTCTGTTGCTGGTTGACCATTCTGCAATAATTTCAATCATACAATTGGCTATTTAATACGAATTCATGCTGGATAGTCGAATTCTTAAACTCCATCTTTAGATGGCTTATCGTATCAACCGTTTTTTTTATTGGAAACCATCGTTAGTTTATTAATCATGACTGCACGAACAAGGATAAAAATAAAACTTCATTGACATTATTGGTGTATAGCAACAACTCGGAGCGGGCGTCTAATAGAAAAACAGGGGAGTTGTGAAGTGGTTGATCTTGCTACTGGTCAGATTCCAGTTGAGTCACCCATGTCTGGACAATACCATGAGCTATCTTTGAAGACAATGGAATCGACTCAAGGTAATTGGAAAACACAGAGGTTTCAATTAGATCAAGCTCATGATACATGCGCATCAAGTCGTGGAAATAAGCTTTCATTAAAAACATTGCAGATTTCCATTCATCACAAATACAACACTCGTGTTAGTTTAGTTAGATTATAAACTCACTGCAATTCAAAACTCACTATTGGGAAATTTCTTGGATGTGCAGAATGTCTGGCTCGCTTTAAGTACCTCGATTTTGGATTCGTTCGATACCAGGTATGGCATCATCATCTTGACAAACTGTGTCATCAATTCCTTTTCTGCAGCATAGAGTTCGGGTGATGGAACTTCTACTTTGTTGTCGCTCGATTCAAATGTTCGAGATGCCACACACTTGACAATCGCTGTAGTCAATGCCTTTAAAAACTTGGGCGAATCGAGTATTGCTGAATCCGTTTCTGGATTGAACCATCGGTAATGCGCATCTGAATCTAAAACAACCAGTTCTTTGCGGATACTCGATACTACATCTGCCAATAATGCAAGTGCTGGCAGTTTACGCATCTGTAAAAACTTTTTTGTGGCAGTCTCGCTGGCCTTGTCTGCTGGCCACAAAGACTGGAAATCAATACCCTCTTCAACCATCAATTTCAAAATAAGCGATCCATCAAGTAACTCAAGAGTTCCTGCAACTGCAGCGGGTTGAACAGGAAGCATCGACATGTATTCACTGGTAGCTGACATCACATCAAACAGTTCCTGTAGCGACATCAACTGCTTTTGCAGTAGTGGTGCAAAAAGATGACCAAGAAGACGCCATGCATTGGGATAATCGGGTAAATCGCATTCAATCTGAATAATCGCTGCCTTGACGCTATCAAACATATACAAGGTTTACAATTGAGCAATCATATCAATGTGGACCACACGCTTCAATACAAACATATAATTGTATGACCAACTTACCCTTCCAAGAACCAACTGCTGGAATACACATCACCATAAAATAGTCCGGCCACAATCTCATTGAGAGACTTTGCGTTCTTGCCGTTTGTTTCTAGTTGCCAAACAACAATCTTGTTTACAAGTGCAAGAACAGCTTTTTCGCTAGTCACATCTGCAAGATCTTCCAACAATTCCTTGTATGAAAGACCCTCAACAAATGTTTTGAATGATTCCACAGCCTTTTCAAGCTGATCTTCTTCAGTCAAATCTTCCGCGACAGCCCCATCACTGTGAGATCCAGACAAACTGCTATTCGAATGAGCCTCCTCATCCTCGCTTTCGTTCTTGGAGTGGTCGTTATCTTCATTCTCCTTACCCATCAAGGCGGCAAACTTGTTACTCTTGGGTTTAGGCGGCTCTTCGTTTTTGATGGCCCAGCTATGGCGAGTACTGCTGTTGGGTCCAAGTGTCACATTGGCACTGGTTGTGCTGGCAACTTTGCCAAAACGTTTGAGATCTGGTACACGTGCATTGCCACGAGGTGCACTTTCCCATCCATCATTGCCAGTCTCACCACGCACATCACCTCTGGTGTTGCTAAAGTACCCGCTGTTTGAATCACGACCATCTCGGCGAGAACCACCGTGATTTTTGGATTGTTGTGCTCGTCCAGGAAGGTTCCGAGCACCACCATTGGATGATCTGTGATTGCGTGAATTCTTTTCAGCCTCACGACGCTCTTTTTCTTCTGCCTCGCGACGAATCTCAGCAATTTTCTTTGGTCCAGTAACCGT
>NW_006281104.1:19935-119735 GCF_000203795.2 Batrachochytrium dendrobatidis JAM81 | reverse complement strand
TTATTGGCACGCAGATCAATCACGTCCAAAATCATAAACTCCACTCGAGACGAAAGTCCTTGTCGTTTAGAGATCTGCTTCAAACCTTGCATATACTCATTCATACTCTTGACAGATGTAGAATCATTTTTGGACACGGTGCTGCTCTCGTACTCGAGTGCCTTGCCGACAGTGGTTATAAGCTTGCAAAGTGACTCGAGCTCTTCTTCATCAGGCTCGCCTTTACTGGGCCACATGAGTCCCTCGATGCACCGTCGAATGATGTTAATGGCTATGACTTTGTTGGGAGTCATGTACAACTCACCAATAAACTTGATATTTCCAAGTGACCGACGTTTGATTTTGGCAATCTCGTAGTCTTCATCTGCAATGCGTTGACGCTCTTCAGAAGTTAGATTTTCAATATTTCGACGCTTCTCTGCTCGCTCTGCTTGCAGTGACTGATCAGTAATTGCCCATTTTTGTTGAGACTCAAACTCTTGTTGGCATGATTTCACAATTCCACGACGGAACTCGTTAAATTTATGTGCCTTGTTCATCCATAATTGCACACTAGGAAGACGATTTAACAAAAAGTCGCACAATTTGGCATACATGGGTGCAAATGTAGATTGATCCAGCGCTTTTTCATATATAAGTGAAACAATTGCATCAATTATTTCCTGATTGTCAAATCCAATATTTAGGATCTTTTCAGACAACTTTTCAAAGTTTTCAATTGTCAGTTTGTTGAGCAGACCCTGTGCCTTGCGCAATGTAACTTCCATTTGTGACAACTCTTCCTTGGTAGGAGGAGCCCATGCATCTTTGCTTTTTTCATATGGAACAAAGTCTGCGGGTGGAGACTCTTGGGGTGTAGCACCATGGTAAGAATTGCGATGCTCACGACCATGATGATCGCGTCCATACCCATCACGATTGTGATTATGGTGGGATCGAGGTGGAAGCTGTGAGTTGCGACCTGATGACAACTGGCGACTCATGGAATGGCCACTGTTGGACGATTGACGAGACAATTGTGGTGGAGCAGGTGAATACATCTGTCCCTTTCCAGCATTTGACTGTGTGCGATTATATCGGTTTGTGCTGCTACCACGAGAGTCAGAGCTTGATTCTTGGCGTTGAAGACCAATACCACCGCTACTGCTATTAGAGCGACTAAATGACAGTGAGTTGGATTTGCGCATGCCATCAAAAGCAGACATGTCTAGCCCAGCTGGAATTGTCTTGACAAACATAAGACTCATTAATGCAGCTACCGAGTACCTGCGATCTCCAGATGCCAAGTCTGGCATCTCTACACCTTCTGGATATTTAATGTTGCTATTATCCGTCAATTTAGTTGCAGCATTAAAGTCGGTAGGCTGGCGTTTGGGCTTTGCTGGTTCATGAGTTTCCTCCACAACCTCACCTTCCTCTTTTTCAGTTGCGTCATCTGTGACGGGTGTAGTCGCTGTGACGGAAGTGATTTCCGCTGCTTTTGCTGCAGGAGGAGTGGTTTTGGCTGATGTAGGTGCCAACGGAGGTCGAGGTGGCAAAGCAGAGCAATTTGTAGAACTCTTGATTGGCTTGATATCTACACCATCTGATTTTAACGCCGAGGCAGGGACTGGAGAAACAATAGGAATACACGTAGTTGTTTTAACTGGTTTGGTATCTACATGCGTTGATTTAGGTGCTGAAGTAGAAGTTGAAGAAACAATTGGAATGACTTTGGGAACAACAGGAGATACAGTTTTGGATACAGGCGCGGTAGAAGGCTCGACGGCCTTTTTTGTAACTAAATTTTCCTTGACAATTGGAGCTTTTTTAACAATTGGAGTCTCTTTTGATACTAAATCTTCCTTTACAACTGGCGTTTCTTTTACAACTGGTGTTTCTTTTACAACTGGTGTTTCTTTGATAATTGGAGTATCTTTAACAACTGGTGTTTCTTTAATCACAGCAGAACCAGTTTCCTGAGCCTTGACACGACGTGACGGTGACACCGATCGCTCCTTGGTAGAAACAGCTACAGCAGTCTTGGGCTCTACCACAGTTACAGGGATTTCAGCTGTCTTGACTAAATCAACTTTTTTGGAAATCTCTGGTGTAGCCGTGGCAGTAGCTGCATTGACAGGTACAAAAGCAACTGGAGTGGCTACAGATTTGGTGGGTGACATGATCGATGGTCCTATAGTAATTGGCTTGCCAGTGACAGGATCCTTGATGACAAGCTTTTTATATTCAGGCTTTACAATAGGAACAGTTGCAGAATCAGGCTTTTTGATCTGAATGACTGCTGATGCAGGTTTGTGCAGCGTGGCAATCGTGGTTGGAATGATGGCTGCATTAGCTGTCACGGACGCAGGAACTCCAGCATTTTCTGTCAAAGAGCCTGACGTGACTCCAGAGCTGGATGAAGATGACAAAGTAGGACCAACACTGACCACTTCCTTTGTATTAGGATCGACAATTTGAATGGCTTTGGACTTGCTGGGTGATGGAGATACAAGTTTCACACCTGCCAAAGTAGTTGGCGGTGTTGTGATTGGAAGGCCTGGCATGGTTCCTGAGCTTATTGGTGCTGGACCATGTGAGCCTGGCTGTACGTACATTGGATTGTATGCGAACGGATTGTACGCAGGATAGAATTGGTTTTGATACTGTGGCATGTACTGGTAAGGCATCGTACCGTTGGATGGGTGGGGTACCATTCCTGGTACCATATTTGCAGATCCTTGTCCAGGTATAAACTGCATATTAGGAACATAGCCGTTTGGATGCATCTGCATGGGTGTCAACGATGATGGCTGATGTGGACCCATCATGTGTGTTTGCTGCTGGCCCATGTGGCCCATTTGTGGGTATCCTGGCACACCTCCTGTAGGTGATCGCATCTGACGATTATTCTGTTGATAATGTGGAGCATTGCCTCGATATGTCTGTTGTCCAGAAGCTTGATTACGTGGTGCAAAAAATGCTCCAGATTGCTGATATTGCTGAGCACCTGTAGTCTGATGTGTATGTGTAGATGATGACTGTGATGTCGCAGGTTTGACAGCATTATCAACAGCTGTTGTCATAACAGGTTCTGTTTGAGCAACAACTGGTTTAGCTGCCAACGATGCTTTGGCTGGCAAATCAGATTCAACCACTTTAGCAGTGGATTCAGAAGCTGTGGTGTGATGTACAGATGCGTCAACCTTTGTTGTTGCCTGTGACTATCAATGGTTTTAAACAGTTAACTATTGCTCATGTGTTGGTATCAACTGGCATTTCATCATCACATACACGAACCTGTGACTGTGCCGAATTGACAATTTTATTACCGACATCAAATGATCCAAATTTAGGTTTGGTTTCAGTAGAGACTGCAGTACGATCTAATAGCATATCGAGTGAGTATTCAATGCATGAATCATGTAAAACAAACGATTGAATACAATCATTGCAGTCGCAATCTCGAATAAACTCGTGTATAGTATTCAACCAACTTACTTTGTGGTTGCTGTGGCACATTGCGGAATTGAACTGCAGATGAGTCGCTGAGTTGGTCATGTATGATATTTGAATGACATTACATCGTGTAAATCATTTTCATGGCTGTTAGTATTGTACCAATCATTCTACTAGTACAAGAATCAATTTACTCACGTTGATCCGGCTGCTGAAAAAGCCTCACTAGTTTGTGGTTTACGAGGCACAGAGGAGCCAGATGACACGGTGCGAGATGCAGACACACTTCCAGTGGGTGCCTTTTTTGATTTCTGAATGCCAGGTTCAGCCATTAAACTAGATCCTGAACGAGCTATAGATGCAAATGAAACGCAACCAGTTTTGGATGGGATCGTTGATATGACGGCAAGCGGTACAGTTCCAAATGTGAGGTGGGTAGTTGAGGCTGTAGATGGAATCTGATGAGTAGAAACCGATGCAGCTGTTGGTTTTTTTGGCAGCTGCTTGACATGTGTAGATGCAGCATTTTGCGGTGCATCAGACAGAGATTGTGTCATTGGATTGGGTACAGAATGTGATGGTGCATATGTAGACGATGTTACAGGTGCAGTATGATTCTGCTGGTTGTGATGGTGATGACGATTGGTATTGTTGTGCTGATGCTTACCACGAGTCCCTCTTCCAGATCCGACATGAAATCCGGCGTGTGATTGTCCACTGACAGCAGTAGGCACAGCTGCAGTCGTGCCAGTGTCTTTTTTATCATTCACATCAGACACTGCGGTTGATGGTTTTTTGGCAGTCTGAGCATAGCTAATCTTGGATGGTATTGCCTGTGATGATTCAGTAGTATTAGATCCAGTACTACCCGTAGCAGATGTGTGCTGATGGACTGCCGTATGTTGCTGCTTTGCAGTATGGGAAGGCATGATGACAGATAGTGTCAATCTTGGTTTGCAGTAGACTCAATGAACAATAATATTGATATTCCAACAGTGGATTGATAGCAGCACTGGCAGAAATCTATCAATGCAAGGATTATCAAGTTGTATAAGATATTCATGGCAGTTTAGTTGGTTGAGATTGTAAATGGCTGGGGTATGACATGCATTTATTGACACTCTTGACTCTACTATTATAATACACTCGACACAATATCCTAACCATGCAGCTTCATTTACCTTTAGTTTCTGCAGTAATAACTGCGAATGTCTGGCCTGAATTCACGGGAAAAAGAAAAAATATATTTTTTGATTTGAATCGACAAAACTTGAATTACAAGACGTGATGATTGTCTATAATAATCATCGAGTAAATTATTCATAATAATAATCACAATAAGTTGTTTATAATTGCTTTCTTCCATTTTTATTCTCTCCCGGCTTTCGTATTATATAATCAAGCTGCAAACTCAACAAATGTTCATTCGTGATGGCAATTGCTTTATAATTTGATTATACAAGCAACTTTGTACAATAGTTTTATATTGGCGTTTTCTTACTACAAATCAACTCTTTTTATTTCTACTGGTCAACCACACTCTTAACCACATTTACCAATCAAGTCAAGTACTATAAAAAATATTTATTACTAGTCATCTAGTTGCTATAATACAAAATATCTCTACAGTGAAAACAGCTGATAGTAGTAGCAGACTTGACATCCACCTTTAATCAGCACAATCACACTGCATACCACCTCTTGAAAAATAGAGGCATGAGAGTCAAGAGTGATCTTGATTGCTATTTGGTCAAGGGTAAGGTCGGAAGAGCAATGTTGTTTTGTTTCCAAAACGCTCAACTAACCACAATACTCGCCATTAAGTACAAAGAAGTAAAGAAAATTCAAAACTGATCTGCTTTTATTCACATAAAATTGGTCATTAAATAAGGGTGTTGATACAAACTGTCCGTTTTATGATGATTTCCACCATATTTATTGAAATTGTCTTTTGAGCTTTAATTCATTCGAGTTTCTTGATGATTGGCATGTAGAGTTGCATTCCTAAACTATGCAATCTTTATTTCTTGACTTGGAACGCGAACATATTTGATATGCTTTAAAACACAAGAGATGAGTTTGACAATATCTCTGTTGTAATGCTTCAATTTGGTGATTGTACACTATACAAGTATGTTAAAAGAGGAAAAACAGGTTTAAAACTATAGTCTGTATTATATGATGGTTGTTTGAAAGAATTAAAAATGTCTCCAAAAAGTAACCAATTTCTGATAGGTATGCATGCATAGCGAGTACCTAACCACTATCTATCCCAAAGATACACAGTACTTCATTTTACGTGAATACTACTGATTTAAATCTAGTTTGAGGCACATTTCTGTGTAAAAATAGTTGCAGTTCAAGTATAATGCTATTAGATTGGTCATAGCAGGTCATTTATTCAACTCTTGTCTAGATTCATAAAACAATAATAATGAATTTGTGTTTTATTGCACATGTTGGACTTCTTGATTAGATCCTTCGTGCACAACAGCAGATGCTGCAGATCCTGCAGATGCTCCTCCACGTTTTCCCTGCCCTCTTCCTCGACCACGACCTTTTCCACGAACAGGCTCTGCTCCTGTATCTGTGGGTTCATCAATTGGATCTGCAATATTTTCTACAAGATCCTTGAGGAAATCGAACTTTTCTTGACTCACAATGGTTCTCTTGCTAACAAGTCGAGCATTCAGACATACGCAGACGATTAAAAATTGTCAGAACATCTAGATCAACACAGTGGATTTTAAAAGGGTATTGGATAGCTTACACATGTGCTGATGTCATCTTTTTTGCATTTCTAGCCTTGGTTTCTACAAGTGTGGCCTCGACCATGCTGGAAAGAAAGCATTCCAGCGCTTTAGCTAGTATAGAAAATGAAAACAATGTCAGTCATGCAAAGGCAATGGGGTTAAAGCTGACCGAGTTGGTCAGTAAAAACTGAGCCAGACATGGTCTACCAACATCGCCAAGAATGTGAAAATGTTCAATACCACTTACATATTAATAAAGGAGTGACTTGTGCAACCTTGCCGACATCATCATCTGAGCGCATAATCTTCTTGATTCTAGCCTGAAAATAAAGTAGAATCAATACGTTATTATAAATGGGATACTCTAGCTCAAATGCATTGTTTAAAGCCATCCTGGATATGCAATGCCATGATGGACTTGGTAATTGCAACAACAGCAGTAAATCACTCAATAAAAAGGCGAGGATTGGAAATGAAACGGAAATTCATCAAGCAATTGAAACATACTGCTGGGAATTTTGTAGAGAGTTTTTTCATGGTGAATAGTATTTCGCTTTAGATGAGCAAGAGTGATGCTAGGTGAGCTGGACAGTTGATATTAGTAGATTGAGGATCAGAATGCAATTTGGCGAAATACAACAAAATGCTATTTTGGCGAATTTCAAATTTGGCCATTCGTGCCTGATCTTTTATCTACGACTCGATGTGTTATGAATCTGCTGCTTGTTGCATCAATGTAAAGACTTGTATTTTATATATCAAACCCAAACACATCATAAATTGTGACAGTATACATCTATCATGACTTTTGGCAAATGATCAAAATCAGCACATTTTTAAATATAAAATGCATACAAGCCAAAAGACATGAACGAGAAATCATTGTTTATTTGGTTTAACAAGTAAATCTATAAAGATTGAATAGAAAGGTACTTGGGATAAACGGTATCATAAAGATACAATCCAGTCGATATATACAAGGTTTATTATCAAGCATTGGCCACCTTGCAGATTTTATTGATGAAGCGATCTAACAAACCATGTAGATCCTTGAGCAACATGGCACAAACAACTGAATCATAAAACTGCATGATTTTACGTAATTTGGATCGAACATGGTACGTATCCTGAACAGAGAGAGGAGGATACTGTGCATGTTTTGAATTTGGCGATATAGGATTGATGGGATCAGAATCAGTAGTTTGAGCCAAAGTAGTAACCCGCTCAACCCATTGTAATAAGATTTGCCTTGATTCGTTTAGAAAACGAGACATGGTTTCAGAATAAACTAAAAGTGATGCGGATCCCTTGGATGCACCAGCATTAAGAGTGGAAGATGCAGAAGCCATCGATATATTGTTGGTGCTTATGGATAAAATGCCACTGGGATTAGACGATGTACTATTCGAGGTTGTTGTAGCTGATATAGATTTGCTTGAACCGCTGCTACCTCTTTCTTTGACGCTTTTAAACTTTTCCAATGATTTTTGAAACTTGTGACTCCATGACAACAAGCGATCTCGACTGGGATTGGGTTGTGTCGTCGAGGGATCCAGAGTCGAGTGAGATGCATGAGAATCCAAAAACATGGAGCTAGATCGACCGTCGTCATCAGAAGATAGATATTTGAGTTTTTTAAGTAGTTGTGTTCGCACAACATCAATGGCAAACTCATATTCTTCGACAGCCTTGTTAAAATTAGAGATACTCGAGATTTCTGGATCATTTTGTTGAGCAGCACGAAGACGATCAAGCGGTACAAAAAGTTGATTAAATGTATTGCATTTCATATCGATAAATGCGATTTTTCCTCTTGGTTGAGTCCAAACATCAGATGGGACGTATAAATGATTTGTTAGAAATCCTCCATGGGACATGCTTTTAGCGAGTCGTTGCATGATTTGTAGAGGTCGTAGCAGTGGGTCATTAAGCAAGGGATCAGGCACAGAAGTGTGTGATAGATCCTGACGCATAACATTGAGAAATGCAATTTCAAATGAAGGAGAGTGAGAAGGTGGATCCAAGGAAACTGGGATAGCAGCGAATGGTGGTTTAACTAGAGGATGAGAGTATGAAGTGGTGACATCGATGGGCAATGTGGCAATCAGAGTGTTGACTCTTGCAATATATTGATCGCGAATATGCATGATGGCATGTTTATCATCGGCAGAAACACTCCACAACGACTTTTCAGTAGTCTGCGAGGTTTGTAATATTCCACCGAAACTGGAAGTTTTATTCAATCCTAGATCTTGAGTAGCACGCCGTCTATGTGGTCGTGTACAAGGAGCTCTAAGTAGTCGCTCTACTTGCGATACACAGACCAAGATATCGGTGAGATTTCCAATGACAATGAGATACCTTTCCAAAGCAAGTTTATGAAGCTGTTGATTGTCTGCACGTACAGCCTCGTCAGAAAGCTGGAGTGCCAACATCAATGACCGTTTAAGTGGGTCAGGATGTTCGTATGGAGCAGAGTTCATGCGCAGAGCCTTTTTTGATACGAATGTGTGGTCGTTTAGTTGAGGAGGAGCATGATGCTGAGTGGGGAATGAATTCAAATTTGGAGATGAATGATTGTGAGGATCATTAAACTGATGTGAGAATGATTTGCGAGATGGACGAGTAGACTGAGTTGCAGATGCTTCATGGGTTTTGCTAGATCTACGACGAGTTCTTTGAATTGGATGGTCAAGAGTTGGACTAGTGGGTGGAATTGCTATGTTTCCAGGTTGATTCTGCTCATGAATAGCAGACGAATTGGGTTGATCCAACATCCATGCTGGAATATCTGTAAGTTGAATTGAATCCAATTCTGAGATGGATGGACCAGGAAATGACTGTCGAGTAGCTTGTCGATCCTCTTTAAAAGATGAGCCATTATACAAGACTCTGTTTTCATAAGATTGACTGACAGGATATCCAGCAGATTGGTCTGAAGAACGAGTTCTGAGTGGTGAATGCTGCATGGTGGTGGTTGGTTGAAGCATATTCGTGGTTGAAGCCCCACTACCGCCTGTACTACTGCGTCGAGTGCCAATTGCTTTGGATGGGTCAGCAAGCAAATGCTGCCCATGCGATGCTGTTCTATCACAAGCATTGATGCTATGGTTGGAAGACATGCTAATCTGTTCATTATTGCTGATAGTACTGCAGTTTCCTATATCGCTATCATTGCTTGCATGTAAGCTCTTGTTGATATCAGGACTGTTGGATAGAAATGCATGATTGCTGGGATTAAAACTTGTGGTTTCTTGAACAGCAGCAAGAAGCCAGCCTTTTGACAAAGGCTGAGGCAACTCTAAAGAAGGTTGTAGTCTTGGATCGGCAGACTTGGAAGCACCTTCATTAGACTGTGTGTAAGTAGAATGCAATGGCAATAGAAGCTGGTCGAGTTTCTGCTGACGGTCTGTCTGAGAAGATGCCGTATTTTGAGTAGAATGAAGTCTCTGATAACAAGTATCATCAAAGTCTGTATCCAGAGTCGATGTCAATCCATCCGTTGTATGATTCAATGGCTTGTAGTTATCCATGAATAATATAATAGTTGATAAAGCTGAACCGACGCGACTGGAGTTCACTTGTTGAATCGACAAGTGATGAATATCACTTTAAAATCATGGATTATTACTATTATTTATTATTATTACTATTTAAAATCATGGATTATTACCATTTGAAATCAGGTATTACCATTTGAAATCAGGTATTACCATTTGAAATCACCTATTATTACCATTTAAAACCACCTATTATTACCATTTAAATCACCTATTATCACTATTTGAAATCATTCATCATTCATCTACTCAATCTTATCATGTATAATTATATTCTTAATATATACAGTTTGATTCCTTAAATTTAATATTTTATAAAATGAATTTCAACTTTTACTTTTACATATCAACTGCGCTGTCCATTTCCCAATGGGGTCCATGGACATCATTCAAACAAATACTGCCAATAATGTACTTAAAAAACCTTCTACAAAGCAGAAAAAGGCTCAATCACAGACCAATTCAAAGACTGGTCAAACCATTGACTTGGATGCAGATGCCATGTCTGATGTTGAAAGTTCTGCCATGATGACTACGGTCGATAGCAGTGCAACTGCCATGAAATCTGCTGCTGTTCCAATGATATGGCGCAATGTCATCCAATCTGTACGAATTACTATTCCTTTGAATCTGCCAAATACCGAACTCAATCTGTTCAACTATCCTGAACTGGTTCGACGGCATTCTGAAAAGGTGCAATCTGAATCAGTATCCACTGCATCTGGTTGCAATCCTACACATGAGTCTGTGCAGTGCGTTTCTCCTATATCTTCAACTGTTCTCTTGCAGGATTTAGTGCCTGCTGTCGATACCACTACTGCGTCCGTTCCAACTAAAGGTCTCGGAACTTCTTCCAAAAAGACTGTCGAAAAGGTATTTCATGATTGCTTCAAAAGGATTGAGCCGTCAATCCACTCTGTAACGCTGCTTGATGTCTACTCGTTGCTCAATCCAAACTTTATTTCTTTAGAGCAAAAAACCTGTTAAAAAAACTACCAATGTTGCCGACGCAGAGTGCAATTACGACTTGGAAGACGACTTTATTGACGATAGCGAAATGTTTACCGATGCCATGGAGGGCGTCGAGGAAGTACCAGAGTGGGATTTTGGATATTTTGTTTGGCATGGATCTGTAGAAAACTTTTTTGACGAGCAGTACGTTATAGTTGTATCGTGTCATGTATACTTGTTTAAATCTCTAGATCATGCTGGTTTAATTAACTGGATTTAAAATACATTACTAGAAAACTTAAACCCAAACAACCTAAAAACAAGGAACGTCCTGGATCAAGTGTCGCATCTGCAATCGTTACACGGAAAGAATTTCCTAAAGATGCACCAGCTACCACTACAGAAAAACCAACTCCTAAACAAACCAAACCTGGTGTATCTGCAAAATCTGCAGGTGATGCTACTGCCAATACACCCGTGACAAAATCTAATAAATCTACTGCAAAATCTACCACTGCTTCCACTGACGAATCCTCTGCAAAATCTACTAATAAATCTACTGCAAAATCTACCGTCGCTTCCACTGACGAATCCTCTACAAAATCTTCTCCAACACATGATACACTCAAAGGTAACAGTTGAACTCGATCCTTTTCAAATTTGAGTTTATGCTTATTTATTGTTTTGCTTGATCTGATGCTTTGCTACAGGTTCTTCCAAGAAATCATCTGCAGTTTCTGCATCCAAGAATAGCGAAAACAAGGGATCTAAATCTGACGCTGCCAGTTTATCTGCTCCATCCGCTGCAAAAATACATGCACATGAATCAAACTTTAAATCCTCTTTTTCTACCCCTACTCCTGTCTCAAACGGAGCTTCAAAAATGGTTATAGACGAAGTAAATAGACTATGCAATTTCAACCTATTTATACGTTGTCATTCAGATATTAATTCTTTTTACCATTTTCTGGATTTAGGATGGGTTTCCTGCATCGGTTGTAGAAAAAATTAAAAATATTCAAACTATAGCAGCATCCAAAACATTTCAGGACAAGAATCAATTTCCAGGAAGTCTTGTTGCTCCGCTGCGAGATTGTGTTTGGGAGGCAATGGAACATCAGATTCATGATACCCCATTGTATAATCGATTGGCATCCATTCTGCCTTATAACGTTACAATTTTAAAGGTAGTTCAAATTTGACTTGAGATGTGGGCTGTAATCAAGAATACATTGTTTGACAAGTAATGCGGAGTTTAGAAAATTGTAGTCAAGCTTATTTTCCCCGAGAGATTACGAGTCGTCAAAGAGCAAGTACGAAACCTATATACTACTATGAAAAACAGTATCGAAGCTTCAGTTACAGCTCAACGAAAAGCTGATGAGAATGCTTTATCCCAATCTTCTCAAGCACCTTCCAACGTTGACGATGATAGCAAACCCAAGTTTAAATGGGAAGATGAGATTCGTGTCCTAATGTGGAATATATTATGTTTTGAATGGGAACTGGCAGACTTGGATAATATCAGCAAGTAGGTCTATGAATGTGAGTGTGTGAGTTGGTCATTTATATCTAACTTTTTTGTATGACTAGCACGTTAAACAATGAGAAACCACGGTTTATTGAAAGCACTGTGCGTCGAGCTGTATATGGAAAGGTGAGTTGAATTACCCAATCTAATCATCTGCTTAAATATTGATTTATTCTATTATCGTGTTGCCTCGACTTTGTTATTTTTAGATGTGTTCATTTTGGCCCAATTCATGGATGGACACAAACTTGCTTTCCCGCGAATACAGTCAATGGAAAAAGCGAGTGCATCGTTTATGTGCACGAGCAGATGTAGGAGAAGACATTGAAGTAGCAGGATTAAAAGTACGGCGTGATCCATTTGCAAGACCGACTTACAATCGCAAAAGTTTGATCAAAGGAGGCACACCTCAATCACCTCAATCTGCACAAACTTTACAACAATCTGCAACTCAACCACCGCCTTCAACGCCCACACCTGGTTCAGGACACGAATCCCTTTCATTATCAGTCCTGTCAAATGAAAAACAAACTGATACGGTTGCTGATTCATCCACTTTGACTACCGTTTCACCATCCGACAAGGCATCACAGAGCGTATCCAACCATTTTAAACAACTTGGTACAGGGTCAAATGATCGCAAACGGTCATGGCCCGAAACACATTCTGTAGATGGCAAGAAATCAAAAACACTATCGGATGTCATTGTGCTGGAATAATAGTAATAAACCATAAATTGCTCGTCTTGAATTTAGAATTAGTTTAAACCACCTTGTCATCAAACTCATCACCACTTGTATTTCATTTTACGTAAAAATGATTGTACAACGTATTGAACAAGTAAACAGTCAATTTGCTAGTTTTTTAATGATTGACATCAAAACTGTTTGTATCCTTGATTGACAATATTGTTCAACGCAACCTCTGAAATACAATGCATAATCTGACAACTGTACATTGTATACTTACCAAACACCATTCGATTCAAACCACAGTTTGATTGTGTGCATTGTATGGACACGATGTGTATTGAACTAAACATGCGTAGAGGAACCATCCATGTCTAGTAGGAAAACAACCATTTCATCATTGTTTATTCCGCAGTAAGAGTGAGGGGTTGACCGCAAGATAAATACAAAAAATGCTTCATTTACGTGAATACGACTGTAGTACAATTGGAATAAAACCGAAAGACCAACAACAAAGCAAGAGCTAGAGAGTATACTTGAACAAACACGATTGCCATGATACGACATACGTCTCATGTGATCCATTTTGGTAAAAAGCATCAAGACATGGTCGTCAAGCATTCAGGAAAGAATTCAAAAAAAAAGTCTGGGAATCTAGAAGCAGCAAAGGCTTCAAGAATATGATTCGCAGTCTCACAAATCACTACCGGTTTGCTATCAGCAGAAATGGGGCCTTTAAGCATATAAGCATGAAACATTTGATGGAAATCTGGACATAGTTTACCAGCTTGTTTCATGGTAGATACGACAAACCCACTCATTTCCGTATACCAAGTTGCATTGGCATAGATTTGAGCAGAAATCTTTTGAAGCTCAGTATCAAGTCTGGCAATATCATTAGGAATAGTTGTGTCGTCGAGCTTTCGTTGAAGACGAGTTTTGTCTCGTTGTTGATTCTGATATGCTCTTTGAGTGAAATTCAATGCGCGAGTAATTAAACTTGCATGGCATCGAAGCAGTAGACTATGCAATGGATCCCAATCTTCGGATCGCATAAGACCAAACGCTGCTTTAAGCAGCGAGTCTACACACGTTTCCTTGCTTGGACATGCATTCACATAAGAGTTGGTCCCAGAAGCTTCGTCTCTGATAGAAGTAGTCATCATAAAACAAATCACACTTGCAGAATAATGCAAACACTGCATAACGCGAGCCTGTTTGTATCTAGGAGATCCCCTGGACGAATTCTTGATTCGAAGATTGTTGGCATCTCCACTTCGCTTATGATGAATTCCCAACTGACGCCAGTCAGTTTCAGTCAAAGGTTTGACCGGAGATGCTGCTGTAAAAGAGTGTGTACCTCGTGTATTAAAATCTAAAGAAAGAGATGATGTAGAATGAGCACTAGACACGGTATGGGTTGAAATGGGTGTATGTGTATAAGGAGATTGAGTAGCAGGTCGTTGATGAGCCGAGTGGGATTTGGGAAAATCTACCGATCTAGGAGACACTTTGGTTGTTCGATCAGCTTTGATGGCAAGACTATCGCTGCTAGACTTGCTACGAGAGCTGCTTTCATCTTGTTTTGCAGTAGAATTCTTGTGAAAATAACCATCTTCAGAGTGGCTGCCCTTGATGTTCCTCGAGGAATCCACATCTGAATTACTGTGATGGGATGTCGTATGATTTAAAGGATCTTCATGTGCCGAGCGATGCAAAGACATCTCGTTGGAAAGCTCACGGCGATTGGCTTGACTATAGGGACGCGTCTTTGGTATACTCGGAGGACTGATATAACTCGAATCTTTTGCATTGTTCTTATCCCTATCAAGACTAGATTTGCTACCAACTTGCTCACGCTTAGCATCCATGGTTTCATTGACGCCAGTTTCACCTTTAATGCGTTTTACAGAACGCAAGCCATCATTACTGGCGACTTTTTCAGTACCATTGGTTGATATTGGATCTCGATCCTTGCGTTTGTTGTTGGAAGGTTCAATGCACTTGGATGCATGGTTCATGTCTTTTCGAGATCGGTTGTTTTGTTGACCGTTCAACTCGACTTTTCCAGACGAGTTGGATACCTTTGACGGAACAGCTTGTTTCTTTTTGTTCTCTACCTTGGAATTCAAAGATGCTTTAAAAGATTTTTCCGACAAAAATGTATCCATAGTAGGTGACGTACTGCTTCGCATTCGTTTGGGTTTGCGATCAATGTCAGGTTCAGGTTGGTACGATTTTGAATGTTGCATTGCAACACTGGAGTTTGATATAGTTGTTCGGGATTGTGATGGAGATTCCTTTTTTGAAAAACGCTCTATGCCTACTTCCTGATTCGGAGATCGTTTTTTGGTCCGTGACACCAACACGTCTTCATCTGTATCATTACGAGGAGGCGCTTGTCGCTTCCTGTCATCAGCTGCAGAGGTGGGACGACGAGGAGATTGCAAAGACTTTCTCTCTGTCATGCCTTTTGATGCAGATTTTTCAAATTTCATTGGTTTCTTTTTAGGATTTAAAATGCGCTGTTCCGTTGAATTGGATCGACTGTTTGCAGCAAGAGTCTTGCTCGACTTTCCTGCAGAAGCCGAGTTGGATCTTGACAGATCGACAGGTGAGGATTGTAATGAAGATGAATAGGACTGAGCAGTAGGCAATTTACTGAAGAGATCAGTTTGCCTTTCTTGACCTAGTTTGTTGACGGATGAGTACTGACTAGAATTGGATATACGTAGCTTGGGTAGTGCGGATTTTCCCCCATTGAATTGTGAAAAAGCCAATGATTTTGATGTGTGTTGGGGATCTGCAAAACCTTTCTCGGTAGATTTAGATTGAGCAAGTTTTTGTTGAGCCATATGCGCGGCTTTGATGTCGGATATACTGATGGGAATCTTGATCACCACACTGTGCAGTCTCTTGTGTACCTGTTCCCATCCTTTGATTAGTAATACGTTGAATTCTTTTTTTGGATCGTTGTGAGCAGATTGACCCATAGAAGCACTCGACGCATTAGAGCTGCCATGACATTCTAGTTTTTGGTTTTCTGTGTTGATTATAGTTGCTTGTGGTTGACTAGATAGAGTATCCATACATGAAAGACAAAGGTCAAAGATGTCAGATTATATTTACTATTGACGCATGGCATGGTTTGAAACCAGTAGCCAATTGAATCATTTCACAAGGTCGCCAAGCATACACATTCACAACATACCTTTGTTTCGAATCAGCCAAAGTCTTTTGTTTGATTTTTCCAAAAGAATATGCAGGCCGTGCAACAGGCTTATTTTGGGGTTTAAAATTGGTATCAGAAGCTGTTCCAGTAGTCTGGGCAGTAGCCAATCGAGGGGATTCTAGTGGAGTTGACTTGAGAGTAGACACAGCACCATCGACTTGTTTGAATGACATATCTGGTTTGATAGCATCACTTGACATGTACCCATCGTTTATAACAATGACAGGATCCATAGCAGAAACATTCAATGGGGCAGATTTATATCTGATGGATTGTTTAAGATCAGAATCTGAGAGTAAAGCACATTTATCTTTTTCGACACTGTTCAAAGACTCTGTAGCAAGCGCAGTAGTGAGGCGAGAATCGCGGTCAGAATTAAGTTTTCCAGTGGATATATACAAAGAATCAGAGAATGTTCTATCAGAGATGGAATCACGCATGGCAGCACTGCAATCATCGCCACCACGCAAAGGTGGATTGGTGGAGCTACGCGCCACAGTTGATAGTTGAGCAGATGATTCATGCTTTCCAAGTGGGACGGAAGCAGATTTGGACAATGACGAAGAGCCTGTATCAGAAGCACGAAGTTTGTAGTGAGTTTCTAAAGCAGGATGAGCAGATTGCAGTGATTTGGAAGGAAATGCAGATGGATTCCGAGCATGTTTATCGCGAGGTGAACGAGATTCGCTCGTGGTATTTCCGCCATACTCCAATGGTGGGCCAGTAAATGTCATGTATTCCAGTATACTCCAAGGAGCAAAAGCCATTCCAAGTAGTTTGGGTCGCAATGCATTCAGTTTTGCAGCAGTTGATTCTGACATGCGACCTTTTGAGGGGTTGGGATTATCTATAGCTGAAGCCATGGTTGCATAAGTCGAATAAGGGAGAGCATGTCTAGAGCGACTGCCTCGATACTGTTCTTGAAATTTGGTCTGCCATTTGTCATTGAGAGCAGATGGCGGTAGATTGTTTTTTGATAAAATAGTAGATTTGTTATTCACAGATGGAGTTGGATTGACAGAAGGAATGGATTGCTGTCTAGCAGCAGCAGCAGCAGCGGGCAGCCCATCGCTGCCCGATTCACAATTCCCCGCATTTGCATGGCTGGCAATATTTTTAGAACCAGACGAATGTTGCTTGCTACGACCGTTGTTTGGACGTATCCGAGATTTTACAGTATCGCTAGTGCGATGACAATGAGCGTTACTAGCAGTATCGGAGCAGCTAGCGTGTGGGCTGACATCGTCTATAGATCGATGCATTGGTGACTGCTGGATCGTGTGTTGGGCAGTAGCGAATAACGGCGGTAAATGAACAGAGTCAATAACAGATACTCTAGACAAACCAGACGAATTGGCCATGCGTCGGTATCAACAGCACCAGAGTAATCCTCGCTCACTAATCTGCCAAGAGTGCTCTTGACCAAGTAGCACAAAAGCTGCAATCGCTTGTGTATGACATTTATTCCTGTGGACAAGTTTGAAGGGTCTTTTTACCTGTCACTGCCTACCGCGCTTGTCCTTGAGTTAGATTCAATCCAGCACAATAAAAAGGGCGTTCAGTGGGTTCAAATGTTAGGGTTTGGTGCGAACATTGTGGGCTTTTAAGCAATAAGCATCTTTGTTCCAATTATTCCGATAAGAATACAGCCATATTCACGTAAAACACTATCTGTCACTGCCTCGTTTGCTTTGAAATATACATGCTTAAATACTCTTTTGCTGATTGCCATTTCAGTAGGCATGCTCAATTCTCGAGACTTGTCGATTGCACAATGCGTACTCAATGAATCATTTCAGTTCAAATATAGTTTAATTATAGAGGTTGTCTCAACTCAGATATCCAACTCGTCTGTTTTGATGCCGTCAAATCCCTTTTTGCTGTATCCTAATCAGATACATTCGCGCTTCTAGCTCACAACAACACAGGCTGCAGACTTCAGGGATGCACCTGCTATGTTCACCCCAATCAACAGGAGAACCTCACACAAATAGAATTCAAAACAGTGTCGTCCAGTAAACCAACATTGATTATTCAACGAGACTGGCAGTTTATTATACACTCTTGTTTAGTATTTCATTGACGTGAATACGGCAGGATACCCTTCGTATGTTATTCCTAATATTGATATACCTCTAGTCATTCGAATTTTTCGTTGCTGCTTTGTACAGCTGATCAATCGCCTGCTGGAACCGCAATACTTTTTCATGATTCATCACTTGTTTTGGATCGAAATTAAGAACTTGCAAGCCTTCTAAACTCGTCGCTCGCGACAGGGCTACATATGCTTGTCCTGCTTCAAAAATTCGACTCATATCAACCCTGACTCGTGGAAGAGTCTGTCCTTGGCTCTTGTGAATACTCCTATATTCAAAGTCCTGTCAGTTATCAACACGCTTACCTATCATCTTGGAAACTACTCACATGGCATACGATAGTAGCAGTGGAATCTGATACATGCATCCTAAAACCTCTCCATCCGGTCCCTCTAGCTTCCACGCTTCGCTAGACACCATTATGGTTGATTTAAGCTTGTCCTTGGTTTCAAATTTGACCAATGGAAATCCAGTCACAGGGTCAAACGATTCAATTATTCCCGTAGATCCATTCACTAACGACTCTGTCAAATTTTTAATTAGCATCACTTGTGCACCAACTTTAAGATGAACCACTTCTTGCGCCAAAGTCATGTTCAGCAGTCGTTTGATCATGGCTGGGTCTTTTGTATCAAATGATGCTTTAAATATCACTTCCTCTGTGTTCAGAGACGCAAGTTTTTGATCATTGACTCGTTTTACTTCTGCGCGTGTAGAAAATCTAGTATACTACAAGGTTAATAGGTGTGTAATGTAGAATCCACTGGACATTCAAGGCTATCTCATCAATAGACTTTACATCATAGTGCATATCTCTGATTGCTTTTACTTTACTTACATAAATGTGGGCTCTATTCCATCAGTGTACTCTAACGTGCGTGAAAGACTATGCAACATCTCAATCGTCGACTTGGACATAGTGTTGGTTCGGATTTCGTTTAAAATAGATACAAATACTGGATCTTTTTGACGAAACACATGATTGAGCTGCATATATTCAAATGATTAAACAAGGTTGGTTCTGTTTCATCAAAACATGGCTGACAAGATATAATCTTACCATGACGGTATAGGGCACCGAAGCTCCCCAAGTTTCAGCTTCAAATGCGAAAATCGGGTTGGAACTAACTAATTATACCAAAAAACATGTCAATATAAATCCACAAGCCAATCTAAACATGCAAATCTCACCAGGAGGAAGTTGCATAAAGTCTCCAGAAACAATGAGTTGGATACCACCAAAAGGCAAATTATTATTTTTAAATCTGCGTGCTATATACTCTATTTTATCAAAGAGTGGCCCATCAACCATAGAAACTGCATGGTAGAGCAACATTACAGAAACATAAATTAGCATTTTAGCAACTCAAAATAGATCAGTCAGACATGGAATCCAATTACTGCAATATAAGCAGCTTACTTTCATCAATAATAAGAACTTTGACTGCTGTCCATCTTCTGCGAGTGTTTATATTTTTCTTGGCACTCATAAAAAGTGCCTCTTTTGTTCCATTTCCAAGTCCGATACCTGCAAATGAATGTAACGTGCATCCACCAATATTGCATGCAGAAATTCCAGTAGATGCTAGATATTCAAAAAACCAAAATTTCAGTCAGAGTTAGCCCACGCATTATCCAAATCATTTTAAATATGCGTATCTGCACAAAAGCAAGTCTATAGCAATAGGAATCACACCTGTGACAGCAACTTGTTTTAAAGCAGAATACTTTTTGAAAAGATCATTAATGATTGCTTTCATCAAGAAACTTTTTCCTGTTCCAGCATTTCCAGTAAAAAATAAACTCTGACCATGTTTTATAGCCAAATCTTTGACTTTTTGCTGCTCTGGAGTGAGTGAATCAAATTGATCTTGCTTTGAGGTTTCTATAGATGAAGTAGATGTTTGAGCAGTGGCTGCTTTCGTTTTCCGATTGGCTTTTGTTTTCTGCGAATAAGCAACCGACAAATACTTTGACGTCTGGATTCCTGCTCTGTTTGATATGAGCGGGTTAATCTGACGGGGAGCAGTATGAACAGGTGCAGGCATATCCCATGAAGTTGAACGAACTTGTGAGGATTGCTATTCATTTGAGATTGTTAATATTTCATCAATGACATCTATCCAAACATTTTCCAAATGTTCAGCTACACATGCAAATCTAGACGATTATTATACCTGAATAGCCGATGGTGCAAACAGAGGTGCTACGGGTGCATGACGACGAGCAGGACCCAATGCAGTGCTAGTAGCAGCTCTTTTTATACCTCGACCAATACTCGGAAGACTATGTTGCAACTAGAACAATTGAACATTTTAAAAAATTGTTTCCATTCAACTAGACTCGAGTTCAAACTTCATACCATAACTACTGATGAATCTGTAGCGGACAGTTGAGAAGGCTGTTTTGGGAAATTAGATTCCTCAAACGGCTGAACGAATGCCTCTAATCGAGAATAAGATTCGGGAAAGGATGGTTTGTGTGAGCTGCTGGATGCTTTCATAAACTAATTTTGAATTCAAAACTGACAGCTGTATTCATGAAATGAAACATCAAATAAGGGTTTTAAAATATAATCATCATGAAATGATTGGTGTCAATTCTCGCCAGATTTATTGGAAAATATTGTATTTTAAACTCTAATCTTTCTGTGCTTATTCTTGCACGATTGAATGAACGTATGAGATTAGAATACAACATGAGTGATTGACAGTATCAGAACAGTCAAACTCAATATCTGAATCCAGGTTTAAACTCTGAGTTTGTGAGCATCATATGATGGCATTGTGTTTCAAACAATCGAAACTGTTTATTCAAGTCAATTTTCAATAGGAAACCCTAATAGTGTATGACCCAAAGCAAAAGGAGCAGTAATTGTAAGATACAAGTATTCCATTTTACATGAATACAATTGTAAAATTATCTGCATGTAACAGCAAATCTCGTATATGCAATATGCTTGGGATAAATCAATTCAGTTGAAAAAATATTCATTCATAAAAGGGATCTTTTCAAACTTGATTGGAATTACTTTGTTGTACTTATGTCATGGATTGGAGGGTTTGTTTCAAATGAGAAACAACCTAATAGTTTAAATCTGTATTAAATTCTGATATTATAAAACTAGATATTCTATTCAATGCCAGTCTTACCTTTGCAGTATACTCGGGCGATTCAAGTTCTTTTTCGATCATCACCCCAATACGAGTCCAAATCTCATCGTTTTTAGCTAGATTGGATATCCTATCAGCCATGGACACGCTTTGAATAGTATTTGCGTGGTTCTCGGTGCTTATTGGCTCTTCATCGGCTTTTTTGATGGGCACTGTTGATGTAAAGTTTGATTCGTTTGAAGAAATTGCTGTAGTGGGTCCATCAGGTTTTCTAGACAAATGAATAGTAACCTGTTTTTTTACGCCATAGTCGAGCAAGGTTCTAGTATTTGTCAATGCCTTGCCAGATAGAACAAGTCGTTGGGATTCTGCAGGAATAGATGATGCAACAGCTACTTGATGCTTCAATTCATCGATCGAAGTCAGGCACGATAGAGTAAGCTCCAAAGGTGGATTGTTGCTCTTGAGCTCCTTGACAGTCACTTGGATCTGACGAGACCTAGCAATGTCCAATGATTTCTGATTGGAAATCTAATCCATAACATCGACTGGATTACTAGTCTGCCATAAACTACTCAAATCTACTGGATGAAAAATCACACATGATTTGAAAACTAACCGTAATCAGTCTTGGACGACTTGCAGGTGGAGCATGGATGGATGCATGTTGTACTGCTTTTCCTGTTACGCTCCGTTGAGCGAGCTGGCGAATAAGTGATTCTGCGAATTCGTCCTGCTATTGTATCAATTCAAATATTGTATTGATTAAAGAGTATCAATCTGCATATACATTCGCTTCCAATAGTTACTATCCAGCAGTAGCTTACCTGAACCATGTTGTATAAAGACTCGAACGATCTGCTGCAAATCAGATTCTATAAATGATCGAGTACGTTCTCATCACGTGTTTTGATGATGTGCATTTAAAAACTGTTCAATTCAATAAATTAACAAATTCAGAATCGTCAGTCAGCCATCATGGTGATCCACCATTGGTGTACATGCCGTTTTGCTGCATCTATCACTACACATGCAATCCGTTCAATCGCTTCAAAATCTGTCACAAATTTAAACATTGCTCAGTCCAAAGCCATATTGCCTACTCCACCAACACCAGCATCTGAATTTAGAACTGAATTCCAGTATACGAAACCCATATTTTGGTATCCATCCCATCAAACAAAAGCTTTACAGCAACTCAAAAACGGTATTCATCACATTGATCTTGTTGTTGAAGTTCGAGATGCTCGGATTCCATTGACGAGTATCAACCACCAATTCGATCATTTCTTGGCCAACCGAGAGCGAATCGTAGTTTATAATAAGGCTGATTTAGCCAATGCAAATATGCGAAAACCACTCATCGATGCACTCAAACAATATCGAAACGAAGACATTGTATTCACATGTGCAAACACTGGATTGCATGCCAAAAAAGTGCTGCAAAGAGCTATTGGCAAGTCATGATTGACTTTCAATTGTATCATCTCGATAGCTTATTCATGTCGTGTCCACTCGATCTTATTTTAACTCGGTTACTTTTTAATGTAATGGATACAGATAAATGTAGAGAAAATCCCGAGAGGTTTCCTTATATTTCCATGATTGTGGTTGGTATCCCAAATGTTGGAAAATCATCATTGATCAATGCTCTTCGACGTTTGGGTGTCAATAAGGGTAACTCTACATTATTGCTGTAGTTTGATGGTAGATTTAGTCATTCATAATGTTTTGATACCAGGAAAAGTCACAGCTGTGGGCAAAATTGCTGGAGTAACTACTGCCATTCAAACTCGAGTCAAAATATACGAAGATCCTCCGATTTATCTAGTGGACACACCTGGAATATATGATCCTCATGTTGCCTCTCCAATGGAAGGCTTAAAAATATCTCTCACTGGTACGTATCACCTGTATGCGCTATAGTGTTTGCAAGACCCATATTTGATTCATTAACTTGAGCCGTGTTGTATAGGTGGAACAAGAGATCGATTAACGCAGGAAATACATATAGCCGATTATTTATTATTCCGACTTAATACTTCTTCGAATATTAAAAAGTACGATTACTATACTTTAATGCATCCTACTTGATGACACGGTTTAATGTATTACTCCATGTTTAGGTATCCCGCTGTTCTTGGTCTTGAACATCCAACCGATCAGATTGACAGTGTTTTGAAACATATTTGTCGAACCAAGGGATTTTTGCTTAACAAAAGAGGAAGATTATTCAATCTGACAGCCAACACAGGGTCTTTTCCATCAGAGGTTGACGAAACCACGCCAGACGATCCAGAACATCCAAAAATAATACCAGATTCGTTTTTGGACATAGATAGAGCTGCGCGGTATATGCTTGATAAATATAGAGAGGGTTTGTTTGGTCCCATGACATTAGATGATTGCTCTCCTGATGGTCTTTTGAAATCTCTAGCAGGAGTTTCAAACGATGAGGATGATCTCGATTGATTATATGCTATCCAACACCCTCTATTGTTTACAGTCGAGTAATTGGCTGCAAGTATAGCTTTATTTACAGCCCAATTTGCTTAATAAAAATGCATATTCAAAGGCATGTTCATCAATATTATCGCCACTTCCTTGGTTGTGTCCACGATCAGCATATAGTTTAAAATATCCGTTTGACGCAGTTCCGCTATGTTGAGCCAACTCATGCATTCGAACAATGTATTTTAGCGCATGCCATGGTGGAACACGCTGATCGTCACTTCCAGCCGTGGCAAGTACAGCTGTACGTAATTTTCCATCTAGATTATCGTATGGCGAGTATGAGCTCATTAGCTGGTACGCTGCAGAATCTTTTAATGGGTTTCCCCATTCCAACACTTCTCCTGCCGATAGCGAACTGTTTGGATCCAACATTGTCGTCAATGGATCTAAAAATGATACACGAAGTACCAGCGCTTTGAATAAATCTACACAAACCAATTGAATAGCATCAGTATATATGAGTTGGATGATCTGAAAAAATCAAAGATACTTGCCTGGACGACGATTGGCCGTACCAGCAAGAAGCATTCCCCCTGCACTGGTTCCAATACCACCCAACCGCTCAGAACTTGTATATTTTTTGTAAATAAGCATATCTGCTACATCTTCCAAATCAGTGAATGAGCACAGTTTGTTTTCAGCACGACCCTTGTGATACCAACTGTTTCCCAATTCTCCTCCACCACTACAGCCATTGCCAAACAAAACAGAATCAGCAGCCATGAATCGTGGCGTGTTCAGGTGTAAACCAAATATCTTACCGAACATGTGCAAAAACTACCGTGACACCTCTAGATAAAGCAGGCAATAACTCGACTCGAAAACTTGTCTCGATACAATAGCCTATATCAAACATGAATTTCATATGTGTTGATCACTGCACAATAAACCACGATACAGGTGTTATCAGAGCAAAGTAGCATAGTGGTAAACTCACCATACGATCCATACACCAAAATCACACATGGGTTGCTTGGACTATGGCTAATGTTTTTGTTTTTCAAAATAGTTATGGGTATGTTGCAAGTTCCATCTCTTGACGGAATCGTTTGTTTTTCTATTACAAAGTTGTTTGTATCCATGCACGGTCGAATATCTTGCCAGTTTATCAACTTGCCCAACACAAGATTGAGCTCATAGACGGCTTGGATAACAAAGGGTGATGAATAGGAAAATCGAAACGTGTTGGATGTCAGATCCTAGATTATATTCAAAAGACTCAGTATGCAGATAATAATTAAAGCTACCAACGCAAATATTACTCACAATGTTGGGTTCAGGTGAAATCACACCAGATGAATCAGAAAGAAAAACATCATTTGCCAACATGTTGACAAGATCTATGGAGCGAATAAATGGCTGGCCCTGTCGTTTCATAGTCAAAACTGCATGACTCGGAAAAATCTCCACATCGTCAATACTTTCCTCATATCCAGGTGCGGCCACGATTGATGTGTCAGATTCAAGATTGATGGCTTTACCAGTCAAGACTGTTGACAGTGATGTCCTGTATAGTTTCAATTCAGTTGAAGCATAATTGTGTAGCAAAAATAGACTGTCCTAAATAAGTTTACAATGTGTTACTATCTAGCATGGCCAATACCAATCTTTAAAATAAACCATGATTTTGTTTTACTTTGAAAGCATCAGCATAGCATTGCACTTGATGGTCCCGAGAAATCAAAATGCTTGGACAATAGCTATTATCTTGAATAATGTGGATCTCAGATGTGCTGGCCGAGTTTACGTTAATAAAAACATGTTGCTATAAATTCACGCAAAGTACTTGTCAAAATGGCATGCAAATGAAAAGCCAAACTGAAGGATATCAGCGCTTGACAAGCTTCGATTCCAAACTTTGAACTTTACCTACCTTGTCTTTGCTTCTGGCAAGATCTACAAAATACAAGATATCCATTTCTGAGTACACTACAGTTTCTTCATGTGGCGAATCAACATCTATTCGATATACTTTGGACGATCTCAGCACGTCGTCCAAGCGAGTAAAATATATGGTTTTTGAGTTATTCGCCCAAACAAAATTAAAGACGTTTGGGATGGATTGGGAATAGGTAAACATGGCTGGAGCATTCGAGTTTAACGTGCGAATCACCAGACTGCCTTGCTCATCTTGAGGTCGAGTTTGAAGAAAGGCGATCTTGTTGTGATCGTCACTGACCACTGCTTTACTGACTGTTTTCCCTCTCGATCCCCATCCAAGCCATCGACTATCCAATACTATTTCACAAGAACCTGCAGTATTGGTTTTTTGACGACTGACTACCATTGCACCGTTTTCAAAACTGGTTCGATACTCGTAACCATCTACTATATCTGTACAAGGAAAGGCTCTTGTCCGAGGATAGATTCTGCGCATTTCCTTGTAAAAACATAGATGGAAAGCAGAATCAGTTTGGGTCATGCTCAAAAGACGAGGCAATAGGTTGCAATCTTACATCTCGTAGCGTTCTACTAAATCTAGATAGCTTTCCTTGCAGTATGCGAGTTCGAGCAGTCTCTTGCGAGACTCGGGATTGTGTATTCTATACAAAACAGCTGGACTTGTTAGACATTGAAATTGAACACTGAATAGTTGATATCTGAACCTGCCTGTTCATCCCAATCCTCAAGCGAGCTCAACGGATCGATCCGTCTTGGAAGTGCATGAACTACCTTGGAACTTGACAGTCTGGACTGATATGAGAAATAAACTACAGTTTTAAACTTGAACCGGTGCATGCTTGATGGTGTAGCTGCTTGCCATACCAAACGAGTCACTGCCATGTTCAGTAATGTATCACAAACTACTATCAAGATTATACCAACTTGGTTTTAGACTGAAGTAGATCAGGGTTTTATTTCATGCCATAAACCATGCTATCACATACGACTATTTGATCGTGTGTTTATTCCAACGATCAATATTGAACCCTTTATCATATAATTCAATTGCTGTCAGCCAGTTCAACACTTTAGATTATGATGAGCTTTGTTTAGCCTTTGCATTCAAGGACATGGTGTTTCCTGTAGTCAGCAATGCCAAATTCTTTCCAAATTTACGAACTGCTTCATCTACTCGTTTGTCGTACCATTCGCCTGTTTTAAGCGGTACGCTCAGATCCTTGTTCTGAACAAAATAAGCTCGGAGTGCCATTTCACATACACTGTTTGCATTTTTGTTTGCATCCTCAGTAATATACGTTTCGGCAACTCGAAGCATAAAGTGTATATCTAGAAGAAGGGATTGAACACCTCCAAATCCAAACTTTCTTGGACCTTTTTCAGTCTCCCAACCTGCACCTATACACCATTTGAAAAATGGGTTAAACATCTAGCTCAAGAAATGGGATACATCTTTATACAAAGTTACATACTTGTATTGACCATTTTATCAAAAAGCAGTTGGATAACGCGACCTACGAGTAAAACACAATCAAGAGTTGCATCCATGTTCATCAAAAGTTTGTTGAGCCCAACCGAAAGCTAAACAACAATTTGGGTAAGAATCATTGTACAGTGATTTAACATTTAAACAGGGTTTATACTTGATACTTTTAATATCGGCTCTGTAGGTAACGTGGTCTCTAAGATGGCTGCCGTCTGATTGAGGTGTTAGTAACACGAATGAAATGGGTCATGGATGATCATCTTACATTTGAATAGTCGACTTTGGAAAAATTGTAATCATTTTTGATCAAATTGGAACAACTACTTTCTACAAACACCGTTTTGACTTTTTCAAGCGAAGCTATACCGTGAAGTTGAAATTATTCAATCAGCACAACATGTACTGTTGACTTTGCTTGAATACTATTCAAAATAATCTTACCCTTATGACGTATACAATCTTCATCTAGTTCAGGAATCACTCGTTCAAATTGCTCCTAATGCATCAGTTTAGAATCAAAATGAAACTACAGTCGAATAACATGCATTGAGGCGAATGTTTAAGCTATACCTCGAGCTGGATCTTGACTTTTGGCAGCATTTGTTCCACCACAAAAGTAATGTTGGACAAGACCACACAAATCTAGCACAATATGAATCCTGTTAATAATGATCGACTATTTCAGTGGAAACCACAAAACTATAGTTGCAATGCATTAAACTTGCCTGTTTGTTGGAAAAATCTTTTTGTAATGCAGCACTTGTGTATATCACATACACTTCAAACAGTGCAGATAATGATGCCACAATTTTGTTGTAGAGCTAATAGTGTATGACATTGCAATGAGATATGATGAATAGGTTCCATTTTGTAAACCATTTAAACTGACCGTCATGGACATAAGGGCACCCACATCTGATGCAAAGTCGGTCAGAATAGTAAATAGCTGATAAGCACTTTCACTCATTCTTGGAATTTCTGCATCTATAAAGTTGCCAAATCAGTTGTAAGACTACACGGATTTGAAATGTGCATTGATCAAGACTCGATCAGTATCTTCAATCGTACCAAAAACAAGGCCACGTTCTTCAAAAAAGTCTATACGAGGCTCTAAAGACTCATACGTGTCACATTCTATTGCTTGAATAACGAGTTCTTCAAGTGATTTGGAATGATTTTCAATTGCCTTTTCAATGTCACCAAATACGATTTGATCAATTAAAAATCCTAAATCAAGACCCACATCACGTAGCTGAAAACCCAAAAGTTAATTCGAGATATGCATTCTGGGTAAAATCATCACATACATACCTGTTGACATTGATCTAAAGCACTGGAAAGACAATCAGCAATAACAGAGAAGCTTTGGCGAGAATTAAACACTTGACGGCGCAGAATATCTGTAAAGTATACAATTTCTAAAGTAACCCATTTCATAAAACCTAAACATGTATACAACATAGTTTGGTAAGCAGTTTAAATAAAATGAATGTCAAGTATTGTGTTTGGGGATTTGTGCCAGCTTACCTGAAGCCATTGTGGTGTCCCTGAATGATCCGCCATACCAATCGCAAGTGTTTCGAATCAGCCTAAACGTCACTTCTGCAAGATCGCACATGTAGGCTGCAACATCGCCATCAAATTTCAAATGTCTTTGAAAATGTGATTTAATAACAAGTATCAGTTTTTGAATCTATAAAACACATAGTATGTCCTACCGTGTGCGGTGGCGAATGGTCTTTGTACGTGCTGTCAAGAAAATATCTCTAGCCTAAACCATGATTCATACCAGTCAATACAATTTAGATCATTTAATCAAAACATTAAAATGGTTCACTCTATAAACATACTTGATCGCCAAGTCCAAGACGCAATAGTCGATCAATATTTTCTTGAACCTGCGATTTTGTAGACACTGGACTAGCAAGATCAGAAGTGACTAATTTGGCCAATATTTCTATACGATTTTCTACCGATGCTCGCAGCATTTGCACACGTGGAGTTTTGATATCAACTCCCGATAGAATCTTTCTTGCTGTTATCAACACAGCAAGACAATGTCATGCTGGTGAGAGTTTGACCTACTAGTATTGATAAAATTTAAAACCAACTTGCCTTTTTCAAGATTTGCTACGGAATTGTCAAAATCACGATGTGCTACAAGAACATCCAACTCGTCAGGCAGCTCCAACAGCCAACGGTAATCCGTGGCACTGAGATTATCTTTTACTGGAAGTTGATCAGAAATATTCTTGTATTGATCCATGTTGCTGTTTGGAAGTAATGCAGTCATGGTATTTGCCTATCAATGTATTACACTACATTTAAAAGATTGAATCTATGGTTTGTCACCAACACTCCATTTACCTTTGAAATGGCAGCATTTTTGACTTGATCCTTTTCTTTTCTACGCTGTACAAGAATATCATCTGTGATGCGTTTGATTGAAGCAAGAATGGCTCGTTTTTCCTCAAGAGTCTCTGTGCGATAAATACTTGCATCTGGATGTCGAACAATTTTGAATGCATTGGAAACATCTGTGTAAAAAAGTCAGGGTTAGTAAAAGTAGAAATGTGTAGCAATAGGATTGTGTAGTGTATGGACCTGGAGAATCCTTCATGTCAATAAAGCCAATCTCGCTCAATCCCCATGCTATTTCAGCAAACATGCGGGCTTTTCCGGTGATGATGCTTTTTTTCCAACTGACTTGAACTAGCGTATCATTAAATAAATACAAGTGCACCATATCTTTTTGTTTGAATGTGGTTGTACTGACTTCCCAGTAATGTGTTTTGCTACCATCTCTGACAAGATAACGCTGCTTGGATTCGGGCAAAATTTTCTGTATCGTCCAATATATGGGTTAGCGAGTTTAATTTTATTGATGGGTTGGATTAGTTTTACCTGTAGTCCATCGATATTGGTGTAAAGAAGTTTCATTTGTGCTTCACGGCTTTCAATCAACTCTTCCTCGCGAACACGCTGTTTAGCCAACGCTTCTGCCATGGCAGCACGTTTTTGTTCTGGAGAAGCAAGTGAATCGTCAGCCATCTGAACCAACTCGGTATCATTTTCAGGATCCGACACAGGACGTAAATTATCCTGAACATCTTTTAAATCCGTCAACAATTCTCGTAAATAAAGCATATCGCTTTCAAGTTTTGATATTTCTTTAGAAATCACAACAAAATCGTTGTAGTTGCGATACACGTTGCATTGCAAGTCAGTAGCAGCCAAATCTTTTGCATCTGCAAGGGAGTGATAGAGCTGCTGGATCGCCTCTTCGTTGGGGAGATGTTGAAGCATTCCGCGTACATAGAGTTCGACATCGAAATTATCCTCGGAGAATTTTAGTATATCTGACCCTTTGATACCTCCTTGAGATGGATTGGATACGGTATTGGCTGTTGGAATAGGAGTGACTGAAAATGCTGTTTTATCGTTCAAAGGGGTGTTTTTTGAACTGCTCATGCCCGTGAATATACCTCCTAGTTTTCCCTTTTCAGTATTGCCTGAGCTGGGTGGATTCGTGGGTTGAAGTGGAGAACTGCGCGAAGCACTTGAAGGTCGTGCCTCGCCATTACGGTTGACAGTACTATTTGCTCGACTGTGTATTCCCATTCGGTCATTCAGCATTGTGCTTTTTTAAATATTTGTATTGGACTTGTAGGTTCAAGATGAACCATGAAAATCAGACTAGATATAATATTGAATACAAGTGTATCGCATCACGTGTAGTATCCAATCATGCAGGTCGCTTTTGAGATGGTTATTCATCCAATGGACAAATGGTCGACTAATTCATAATGCTATTAAATTAAATTAAATTCTAAGCAATTTGGGCATGGTTCACTTTACACATTGTTATGAATAGATCACGTATATCTACCCATCGAAAATAGACTAGTTTATTTCAGTAGAGTATAGTCGGCAAAGCCGTGAAGATCAGCTAAAAAGCGTAAACTAAACAAGACTAGAATATCGAATGGAGAGAAATCAACAAGAGTACCACTAAAAAAAATTATTTGCCCGCTGATACGATGAAGGTCCTTGTTGTTGCTGCGGAAATGGGGTGCCAAAAGGTGTAGTGGTGTTGGTCCCACCAAAAGAATTAAGCGGTTGTTGAGTTTGGAAATTGTGCCCGCCAAAGCTACTACCAGTATGTTGAGAAGGCAGTTGTTGGATTCCTTGTCCACCCATATTCATTCCAAATGGATTGCTAGATCCGCCCGAAAAACTGCTGCCTGTCATGGAAGGTTGCAGTGGTGCAATGGAGTTGGGAAAACACCCTGGAGCCTGACCAAAGTTTTGGATTCCTGACAAGCCCAATCCTGAGCCATGGTTATTTGCCGTTGGTGCAGGAAACCCACCAGTTGCCTGCAGCTGAGAGAGCGTGGGTTTTGACTTTGAATCTTCCCATTGATAGCGCGAAGTGTTGGTGGTTGAAAATGGATTCTTATTTACTGGCTGAGATACACCGGACGATGCAAGACTTGAGGCATCTAAATCAAACAGTGGCTTTTGTAAAGATCCTGCATTTGATGATAATGGTTGGGACGATGTGGTTCCAAATGGATTGAATCCAGAAAATTCAGATGCTTGATTGTTTGCCGCAGGTCTGTATTGAGATCTCATTGTTATTTAAAATGTCACAAGTTTAAATGTACATGACAAAAATATGTTATCAATTCAATAGTCATGTCTTACGTGAGATTTCTCGATGACACGCTCGCAAATGGATCTATGGACGAGCTGCAGCATTATATTAGAATGGATACAAACATTAACCATGTCTCGTTCAGGTTTACAAATCATTACAACATACTTGGGATTTCGAGAAAGATCAGGCGTGGCAGTTGTACCAAATGGATTGGCTGGCGCATTTCCCTGAGACTGCTGCATTGAAAATGGATTGTTTTGAGGAACAGCGGCATGAGATTGCTGGTTCAAGCTAGCAAAGAAATCAAACTGTGCTTGTTGCTGCTGTTGAGCAAGTTGTTGCTGTTGGGCAAGCTGCTGCTGCTGCTGTTGCTGTAAAAGCTGTTGTTGTTGCTGTTGCTGTAAAAGCTGTTGTTGTTGTTGCTGCTGCATATATTGTTGCTGCTGTTGTTGTAACAATTGCTGCTGCTGAATAGCAAATGGATCCACTCCACCAAACCCGGCAAATGGATCAAACGCTGTTTGCTGGGGTTGTTGCTGAGCCACTGGCTGCTCCAAACTGCCAAAAAAGTCGATGATATCTGTACCTTTGGTAGTGTTTCTAAGAATTAAATTACGTGACAATACATGATTAGTAAAGACTAGGTGGTTAGTCGTGACTTGAATGTACAAGAAACAGTGCCTACCCAGAAAAGAGACTATCTCCTGTCATTTGTGGCTCTAGACGGTTTCGCGCATCCATTCTACGCTGAATGGCCTCCTTTTCACTCAGCTCAATAGCACGTTGAATATCGCTTTCTCTGAAATCCAATAGTTAGTCATAAAAAGTATAGTGACAGTTTACATGATCATTTGCAGGTATACTCGTGACTTACTCTTGTTCACGTTCTTTTCTTCTTCGACTATCTTCTGTCGCTTGCTGTTTGCTTTCCTCCAATGCGCGACGAAGATCAGCATCTTCCGAGTTGGTAGCTCCTTCGCTTTCGGCACTGTAGTTGAAACGATTGCGTACTCTTCCACGAGTACCTCGTGCTTCCTGTAACAGTGATTCGTCAACAAGAAGTGCAGTGATGTCTTTGCTCTTTTGTCGAACTGAGTATTTCAAAGAGTCAGTCATACCAAACTGGTCAATTCAAATCACAACAAACGATTGTTTTTTTACCATTGGCACCCTGATCACGACCCTCATCGTCAATATATTGAAATTCTTTGAGAGTCTTGATGACATGTAGGTTTTGTTTGGCATGCACAACTACAGCTTCAGAACCATTTTTAATCAAGTAGTCTAGCACAGTGAGTGCCTAGATGCAGAGTCAGGATTATTCAAGACTGTTGGTTAGAATAAAGTTAAAATGGGTCAAAGATTAAAGGATGAGTGATGTACCTTGTATACATGTCTCCAGTTTTTTCCTGAATCGTTCATTCGTTTGTCAATAATCTCGATAATCTCCATAAAATCACGCCTAGCAGTAAGATTGACAAGATTAGAATGTATACAATATACTGATTTCAAACTATGATGGTTAGTACAAGTTTACTTACTGGTTATCTGTGCAATTTGAAATTTCAGCCATGAGTGATCCAGAGGGACCCCACTATGATGAATACAATATTGATGGTGTTAGTTTACAAATGATTGAATGGTAGACACCATGACAAGTTACAGTCATGTTTACGTAAAAGACTAAATTGGAATGTCAAGATGCATAATAAACAACCAGTTTTGTGAAGGGTAGTCAATCTAGTGGAGAATGTTAATTTTTGAATTCTATAAAGTTGACTGGTCTGCTTATTCTGTACAAGTAAAGCAATGTTTACATTCTTGAGACTTGAGAGTCTAAACATTAAATGATTGACATGAAAGCAGCAGTTGAATTTCCAATGTGGGATTTAGGATACAACAGAAATGAGTTTGATACCATCAAAACAAACTCAATAAATCTGGGGTTGAATTTGGAGATTGTATAATAAATGGTTTAGCAAAAGTGGAGATTCAGTTTGAAATTATAATTTAAAAGGATTGAGAATGCTTAAAAGTCAATTTCAAATAGGAAAGCATTATGAATATTTAAACATGGTCTATTTTAGAGTCATGACAGCAAGATACAAAAGTTGTATTTAGATGATTATGGCAGTAGAGCAAGAGGACCAATATGTGTTGTAGTTGAATACAATCAAGACTAACCGGGTCATTGCAAGTGGCCTGACGGGTTTTTATCTGCAAGTCCGAGTAGCCTTTTGTGACGTTTTTGCTAAGGATAGAATACAACAGTAGAGTCGTGAGTACATGATAATCAACAGATGAAGAGAGTGAAAAGTGTAGTATAAACAGAGGAAATCCAAGACTAAGAGACTCAAGTTATAATGACTAGTGTCAGTAGTTTTGACCCGTTCATAAGACCACTCAAGATGCTCAAACTGGGTTAGAACAAGAAGGTTGTGGATGTCATGTGGATGCCATGTGAATGCCAGTAGCCAGTGTTTATAGAATAGTAGATGCTTACACATTGCGCAGGACACTCTTCATGATAAACTTTGACGGTTTGTTCGAGTAATCTTGCTGAAAAGTCTGACTTTAGGTCAAGTCAATTTGAGGTTTTTGATTGAATTCCATCGACTTAAAGTTTATTATGAATTCAATAGAATTAACAAGTTACAGTTGTAACTTGATGTTTGCTTCATTTTGAATATAGTTTCAAGAGTGACTTGAGTCTGTAACAACGAAATCAATTCAATTGTCTCGTCAAAGCGAGTGAACAGGAGTTGCGAGTAAGACTTGAGTTCCATTCCATTCTTTACCTGCTGCAACTTCCATCAACGTAACATTTCCTACTTCAACACACACCATTTGTTGAAACTAAAAGTAAAGTTTTAGTAATTCAATTGTTTAATAATTCAAGTGTTGATCTTACCTCCGAGTCATCAAAGTCAGACATGGCTTTGGCCTTTTCAACCCATGGATTCCATACAACTGTAATGATTAAAATGAATTAATATGTCATGTGTTGAATAAGTAACAATCAGATCTACTTGCCAACATCCTTGAATTCAGATTTGTGAAGGGTTAATGAACCACCACCAACACCAGTTCCTTGGATTGAAATGTAATCGTTCTTGACATTCTCGTATACACGATCCACTTCACCTTGGATGGTAATGATGGAACGAGGTTCCATTTCAGTGCGAGCACTGTTGGCTACTTTATCCACATAAGGAAACCCAGTCAGTCCAACAATACCAACGGAAGCAATGTCTTGGACACGTAGATATGTATGCAGTAACGATTCAAACTTGAATGCAGTATTGCCCGTGTTGCGGACACTGAGCGAGGTTTTCAATGCACTTCCAAAAAGCAGAGACGGTGTAAATCAGATGAAAGTCTTGAATTCAACAAGTGTTTAGTGTACAGGGTCAAGATTTATACAGTTGAATGATATAGTGTTTTACCATGAGGCCAAAGAGCACGTTGGGCTTCAGGGATCATGAATGGAGTGAGTCCTAAACCATTACAGACCATTCATGACATTAGCAATCTGTATTAATCTTTCAGATGGATTGATACACTCAGTGTTGGAAGCTTACCAAAACGAACAGTAGTTTCGGCAGCATTCTCTACTTCCAAACCCAAATACTTCCATTTCGAGACTCGAGCAAAACCGTGCTGAGGAAGTACCTTGTCTTGACCCGACCCAAACTGAGGAAAGACTAGTGGACTTTATTCAAGTATTAATCAACTATACATCAAAACAAGAGTATTCAAGTTGATTTACATTCCACCTCGGATGGGTTTAGATCCATCCAGTACGGCCTTTGAGCTATATTATAGTTGGACTGTTAGTGATGAATGTCATGACATGGATAGTAATCATGCATACCTTAGAAACAGATTCTCAACTCCATAGTATTTCCAAGAAGTAACTGTAGCACCCCAGAGGTAGATAGTGATGGTGGATCCAGCGTGAGTAACAGTAACAAAGTCGGGATTAACATCAACAGTCATGATTGATAATAGATAAGAAATGATGGATTGTGTTGATGACAGTTTGTTAGATTTGATAGTGTCTATGAGTCAATCAATGGAATCTTCAGTTGACAGTCCCACTCCATCACCTATTGTACTAGTAACTGATGAACCAAAGACTGTCTATTCTACTAGTCTTATGAATCCCATTATGAACCCCACTATGAATCCCATTATGAATCCCATTATGAATCACACCGTGGATTCTATCATCAACCCCATTATGAACACCACCATCAACTCTATTATCAACCCCATTATGAATCCCATTATCAACCCCACCATCAATGATGAAACCTTTATACAAAAGACTTGTAATCCAATGCTGCGTTATATTCCTCGTCCTTCTCCTTCCTTTATCACTCCTTGTCAACCATTACTGGCTAGTCCGATCTCTCTGGACACTCTTCCCAGTTCGTCTCTACTCGATCATGTCTCTCTCCCTGTTTCAACCCCTTCTTTAGATCTAGTTTCTACTGCTTTAAAACGTAACTTGGACTGTCTTTTAGAACAAACTATTCAGTCCTTGCACGACTCTTTCAACGATCTTTCTGCTATGAGAGAGACAGTTCGACTCGAACAATCTTCTCTCACTGCTGTGTTACAAACAGACTCTCTGCGTGGTGCTATCACTGATGCTGGTATTCACTTGTTGTTGTTTAATTTTAATTCATTCCACGTGCTCATCAACTGTTTTTACTTGATCATCTTAATAGTTCAACAATATTACGGTCCAGTCATACAATCTCATTTAAATCAATTCAAACTCGATATTTCAAACGAAATCAGATTAGTCAATGAACGTTCTAGTCTTATTGCTGAACAAAGCAATTGCATGTTGCGTCTATTAAACGATCTTGTGGCTAAAGATGCTCATGTTCCCATCATCAATCCTTCAAATACAATTGTATCTCCAAATTCCCCTTCCATTCAAACATCTACTTTTACCAATATTGATCCTGATGTGACTCCAACATCAACTATTACAAAACGCAGACGTGCAATCCAAGTCGTCCATCAAGTTTCTCCTGTTCCAAATCTAAACATTGTTAATAGTCCTGCAGAAACTGATATCTGGAATACTGACCTTCATTCCATGCAAACATCAGAACCAATTCGTCACTCCAAAAAAAGACCAAAAAAGAAAGCTTATCGTTGAACTCATTCAACTCGTGTCATAACAATCTAAATGACAATACAATCCATCTTGACTAAGCTGCAGTTTGAATTTTTTTAACAAATAACACTTTATCGCTTGAATAATACTTTTTATAAATTCAAGAATTTCAATCTTATTTTTCTGTCCGAACCTTTTTCATCCCTTTTCAAACTCTTGACTAGATTCAATCCATCATTGCTATTCCTTAACATACCGGATAGTCTCATCATCAAGCAATCATGGTTGCATCGCTTTCTTCTGCAATCGACAATACTCAATCCATTCAAAACAATCCAACTGTTTTGTCCAAATTAGAAGATACAATCATGTCATCAGTCTCTATTGCTGGCAAGCGTCAGGACAGTATTGACACTCTAACCAATTCTTTACAGAAAACTAGCAAGCGAGCCAGACTACTTGAACCTCGCTCTGCATTCGAACAACAGTTGGAATTATTGCATCAAAACTTGCCTGCAACCGGTTAGTTGAAACCAAACAATTAAATTATAAACAATCTTTCATACTAACTTTTGATTTCATTCTTTAATACACTTGTTATGTGTATTGAACAGTAACTGATTATCGCAAGTCTTGGAAACGTCCTGACTTGCCATCTATTCATCCTTCAACCGACTCTATTAGTAAGTTCATTCTGCATTTCCATGATGAATCTACAAATACTTTGGCTCATATTCCAAATTATGTTGTGTCAAATCACTTGCTATTATTAGCGTTTCAACAGATCGATATCGACGAATATGTTGGTAGAACTCCAGATTCAATCAAAAAAAGTCTACCACAAAATCATCCAGAAGAATCAAGTTTGTTGCGAATGTTTGGTATAACAGAGGTAATACTCTTGATCTGAACCAATCGCTTAATCATTAATGATACGAATGCATGAATTCATTCTTGTTGTTGATTAGGAGGGTCACAGCGTCGTTTGTCACATTCATGGCTTTTCGCCTTATTTTTATGTTGCTGCACCACACGGATTTCAAGCTACTCATATTCCAGGTCTGATCGCCGCTTTAGATGTATGTTGAATGCTCTCAATTTATACTCGTCATAGTGGTATTCAACTAATCATCACACGTGCTTTTATCAACCATTAGAATGCTGTTTTAAGTGGTCTTCATCGTCAAAGATCAAGTGGTGGAAGTGCAGTTCTTGGAATCACTCTGGCTGAGCGATCTTCCATTTTTGGTTATCAACAGGGCATGGCTTTATTTCTTCGCATTGATGTTCGATTGCAATCCTATATTGCTCCTACAAAACGTGCATTGAAAGACGGTGTTTCTGTTCCAAATCTAGGAACCGTGCGAATAGATCTCACGTTTGAAAGCAATATTCCATATCCTTTGAGATTTATGATTGATTTAAGTGTGAGTCGTGCATTTTGTTCCACTCTATGTTAAATGTATTCTAATCTGATCTACCTTGCATTGTTAGATTCAAGGTGCTAGCTGGGTTGAATTACCAAAAAAATGCTACAGCATTCGTCGTCGAGATGACACAACCTCTAATTGCCAGATTGAAGTAGATATTGTGTAGGTTACAATCGAATGTGCCAGGGTGATGCAATGCTATGATTATAATTAACAAATCGCCATGCGTGGTCACAATTAGAGCCCAGCATATTGTTTCTTATCAGCCAGAAGGAGATTGGTCCAAAATTGCACCGCTGCGAATATTAAGTTTTGATATTGAATGTGCTGGTCGGCGTGGCATTTTTCCAGAAGCGCAGATAGATCCCGTTATTCAGATTGCAAACATGGTTGCGTTGCAAGGTAAATTTTGGTTTAATTCATACTATAGCATATCTATAATCTAGTTGTGCTAAATCTTGCATGGCTTTTATTAGGCGATACAAAACCATTCGTTCGCAATATATTTACTCTCAACACCTGTTCTAGTATTATTGGCACTCATGTCATGTCGTTTCAATCTGAAAGTGAAATGTTGCAAGGGTGGAGCGACTTTATTCAAGAAGTATGTGTTTTTGTAGTATGACATGCATTTTTGATTTCAAATCACATGTTAAAATATATTGTTGGACATACAGGTTGATCCAGACATTATTATTGGATACAATATTAATGGATTTGATTTCCCATACCTTCTTGATCGAGCAGACACACTGGGTTTAGATAATTTTGCTTTCCTTGGTCGTGTGACGGGTAAGACTTGCCATTATGCTTGTATTATTACGATAAAATAATAGCATATACATGATTAGTTTTTAATATTCATGACACGCAACCATACTGTTTTGATGTGTTTTAGCTTCCAAAGCCAAAGCAAAAGATACTCGGTTTTCATCCAAAGCATACGGCACTCGTGATACCAAATCCATTAATTTGGAAGGTCGTTTACAGCTGGATTTGCTACAAATCATGCAGCGTGACTACAAACTTAGATCGTATTCTTTAAATTCTGTGTCAGCGCATTTTTTGGGTATGATTTTAAATGTTTTGTGCACTGTTAAACCCTGAACCAGACGTTATTCCTTATAACACATACTTGTGTCTTGGCATCATATTTGAAAATATCAACTAAACTTGTGTTTAAAGGTGAACAAAAAGAGGATGTTCATCATTCTATTATTAGTGATTTACAAAATGGAAATGACGAAACTCGACGACGTCTTGCGGTTTACTGCTTGAAAGACGCGTATCTACCGCTCCGACTTCTTAATAAACTGATGTTGGTCATCAATTATATGGAGATGGCCCGTGTCACTGGAGTTCCATTCAACTATCTTTTGACTCGCGGACAACAGATTAAAGTAGTGTCTCAGCTGTACCGAAAAGCCATTATGGAAGATCTTTTGATTCCGGCATTAGAAGTTGAAGGTACACCATTCATGCACATTTTAACAAAACCAAGCGGATTGTGTATCTAATGCACAGTTTATATTGACAAATTCAATTTAAAAAATTAGGTTCGGATGAACAATATGAAGGTGCCATTGTCATTGAACCTCTCAAGGGATTTTACCAAGTGCCCATTGCCACACTTGATTTTACATCTCTATATCCGTCTATTATGATGGCACACAATTTGTGTTATTCTACTTATATTGCCAATTCAGACTTGGCAGCTAAACTCAATCTGGTGGAAGGTCGAGACTACAAACGAACTCCAAACAATGGTAATTAGCATAGATCATTGTCAATTGGAATATGTGTATCTAAATAGGTTTACATGTTGTTTGGTGGTATAGATTTATTTGCTGTTGCTAGCCTGAGAAAAGGACTTCTTCCAACTATTTTGGAGGATTTGCTTTCTGCACGTAAACGAGCCAAGAGTGACTTGAAAAATGAAACTGATCCTTTTAAACGAGCTGTTTTAGACGGCCGTCAACTGGCTCTCAAGGTAATCAAAGGGTTTTTCACAATTTATATCATTTGATAGGTTTGTTACAGTTGGCCAAAAGTACTGATATGAATATTGAATTTTAGATTAGTGCCAACTCTGTGTACGGGTTTACTGGTGCTACTATTGGAAAACTTCCTTTATTGGCCATTTCTTCTAGTGTCACTGCGTATGGACGAGTCATGATTGAGCAAACCAAACAGGCAAGCCATTTTTTGATTCGATATGCCATTTTAGTTTTGTATTGGGGTTCCCTATGATCAGTACTGACTGGATACATATGTTAACTCAGCTGGTGGAAGAAAAATTTCAAGTTGCGAATGGATACAAACACGATGCGCAGATCGTGTATGGAGATACTGATTCTGTAATGGTCAAATTTGGTGTCGAATCTGTTGAAGAATCAATGGCACTAGGTGGGTTCATGCATAGTTTTTGTTAAACTACACTGTACTATTTTGTTTACATGTATTGTTTTCTGTTTTTGATGTAATCGGACTAGGTCGTGAAGCAGCAACCTATGTCACGAGTCATTTTGACAAGCCTATCAATCTTGATTTTGAAAAAGTGTATTATCCATATTTGCTCATTAACAAAAAGCGATATGCTGGACTATATTGGACCAATCCATCCCATCATGATAAATTGGATGCCAAGGGTATCGAGGTAAATTTGAATCATGTTTTTTTACATAGCAAGCTTGAGGGTGGTTGAATTTGTCTTTTCATACTATTTGTATAATTTGATAGACGGTTCGTCGTGATAGCTGTAGTCTGGTTTCAACAGTGATTGAAACATCTCTTCGTAAACTTTTGATTGATCGTGATCCCAAAGCAGCAGAAGAGTAAGTTATGGCTGCAATGATTCATCCATCAACTCTGCAGCTAATCCATTTGATGCATTTTGTTTTTGTGCAACTGCTTACAATAGGTATGTCAAACGTGTGATTTCTGATCTACTGCAGAATCGAGTTGATTTATCGAAGCTGGTGATTTCCAAAGCACTTGGAAAGGCTGAATATGCTGCTAAACAAGCTCACAACGAATTGGCTGAACGTATGCGTAAACGAGATCCTGGAACTGCCCCTGCACTTGGTGATCGTGTATCCTATGTCATTATAAAAGGCTCAAAAGGTACATGGTATAATAAGTTGTTTTTTAATTCAGCTTTTATAACAATTGACTATGTTGATAGATGCACCTGCGTATGAAAAGGCAGAGGATCCTATATACGTGCTGGAACATAACCTTCCTATCGATACCAAATATTATTTGGAAAACCAGCTATCAAAGCCCTTGCTGCGTATATTTGAGCCTGTATTGGGTGAAAAAGCGTCATCACTTTTAGGTACATTGTTTGAGCATGTTTTATTCTTGGTTGTTGATTTATTAACATGTGTTTTCACCAGCTGGTGATCACACGAGATCCATATCTGTAGCAGCACCTTCGTCTGGTGGGATCATGCGATTTACAGTACGAACAGCAACCTGTTTAGGATGCAAAGTTCCATTAAAACGAAACGGTAAGAGTCCTGTATCTAGCATCAATCCTGTGTAAAACACGCTGCTCATTTTACATCATTACAGATATTGCCGTGTGTGATAATTGCAAAACCAAACTTCCAATGCTGCATAAGCGTCAAGTTGATATTGTCAACGAGTTGGAAGTAAAATTTTCTCGATTTTGGACCCAGTGTCAGCGCTGTCAAGGCAGTTTGCATCAAGATGTGATTTGCACATCGCAAGACTGTCCTATTTTTTACATGAGAAAAAAAGTACAAAAAGATATGAAGGAAGCTACTGCTCAACTTGATCGGTTTGACTATTCGTGGTGATTGGCATATCAAGTATCAAAATAATAAACTTGATTTTATTTTCAATTGTCAGGTTTGCAATGGTAAACGGTGTGCCGGTTAAAGCACACTACAAGATATTCACTATATGACACCGTTACTGGCTCAATCAGTCTTTAAGCATGTGTTGATACAATTAATTTTTGGAATCTCAATGTAGAATCAAGACTTTACTTGATACATTTTAATAACGCGACTTGGCAGCAACACTTGTTTAATTTAAAACGATGGATTCAGAAATCAATGCAAGTCCATCATCAAATAGATGTATTGATATAGACTATGTATTTAAGTTAACCCCTGGTTTTATGTACATAGCGATGGCGCAACATAGCCACGTCAGAGATTTTTATTCATCCACAACAAAAAGTGGTACTCACCTCACGTCGACGAGGCAAAGTGCCCAAATCTACGATTACAGCCAGACTTTCACCCCATCTTCCTAAACGAAATATCGAGTCGTTGGGTCATATACTAGACCGATTTGGAGAGCAACAAAAAAGAAATGTGACGACGCTTTGTTCGGGTCATTTGAATCCCAACCAAGCCAATCAACATCTCGAGCGTTTTATTGATATGCATAAACCTCTACAAAAATTTTGTGGAAAAGTACCCAAAACTGATAAAGAGTTTCCGGCCATATCTATTCCAAGTGGACATTCAGCCATGAATGAATCACATCCCACTACACATGATGATCAACGTCCTGCACCCAAGTTATTGAACGATCCATTTAAATCCGATACAAGCTGCAACAGTTTAGATGTTGGAAACATGATTGACCTACTTGGCAAATTCGACATGGTAAAACTACGAGATAAAGATGTTGACACATCTGAACTACCTTTACCTATTGATATTCCCGAATTGATACCCCAAAACAGTAAACCGGTACGACAATTTATTCCCAGCTATCAACTCAATCTTACCAAAGTGGACCAATTCAAAACGTTTCAGCATATCGACACCTCATTAGTTGAACGCTCGCAAAGTTACCTCAGAAACGCGGATAATGGGAAACTGAATCATCTTCAAAAGTATTTCAAATATATCGAAAAAGAACTTGATGCGAACCATTGTCCGTCAAAAGGGCCTGATTTCAAACGATTAATGGTATATAGCGAATGTTTTGAAAAATTAATCATGGAGTTTAAAACGTATGCACCCTTACTGGCAGAAATCAAGGTAGATTTAAAAATCATTTGTAAAATACCCCTTGGTGGATAGCAATGTGTGTAAACTAGACTAATAATGCAACCCTTATAGCACGAGTATGATAAAACCGTACTGAGTTTTCAAGGCGATCAAAACGAATTAAACTTTCTTCGAACAAAAGTACAAAAGCTTTTATCCCAAAATGAAAATCGACTATTGCTAAAATTTGAGCGAAAAAAAGCCAAGGAATTAGAAATGCAAGTCAACTCACTACTAGGTAATGTTTACTATTTGGTTTAAAAATAAATTCCATCGCATTGTGTTAAAACGTTGTATAATCGAATATTACAGCGGAGAATGACAAGTAAGTGTACATGTGTTTGGATCGGTAGATGAATGATGAAAACAGATTTGTTTTGACTTTTGGGCATGTTAGATTAAAGTCCGAGTTACGCCGAAAATTGGCTATTTACGCTAGCTATATTCCTGCATCGATTTTTTACGAAAAGAAAAAGAGTGATTCATGTAGGTGTGCTATACTCGACATCTCTAGTGATGTGTCTAATGTATATGTCTGATCAAATCAATAGTACTTGCCGAAGTGGAGTCTCAAATCAAACACTACGATGTCGGAGAAGATCCCATTACTGTATCTGAGCGCCAAGTTGAAATTCTGAAAAAAGATATCGAGTCCAAAGTTGAAAAAATCAACGATATGAAGCGGATCCAAGATCTCGAGTTTGTTCCTAGAATCACCAAAGAAAAAATTGAAGAAACAGTTCGAGAAATCGAGGTTTGATTAACGTTTTCCAAGTTTAAAGTCAAATGATGAGTTTGATAGTATGAGCACATCTAATCAACCTTGATTTACGTACAATGGAATCTGATATGTTTAGGAAAAGCTTAAAAAATGCATCGAGAAAAACGACGGGCTTGAAACTCGTCTTTCGGACAAGCAATCTCATATCCGGCAACTTGAAAACACACTTCGTGAAAAAGAACAGCAATATCAATTTCTTATAACCGAATACAAGTATGTTTTTGCATCAATAGTGCATTGCTTTTTCATATTCTCTCCAACTAATACCAATTGTTGATTATTGCAGCGAATTGTCAGAGGCTGTGGCATCTTCGCTCAATAAAAAATCAGCAGATGATCTTGAACAAAAAATCAAAAGAGTTGATTCAGTAAAACCCGAACCCGAACCTGATCATGAATTGAATTCAAGTCAATCGAACATTGATAATTCCGTGTTTGATCCCAATTTGGTATCTCCTGATAATGTACAAAAAGATGCGATACATGGCATTACTCCAGCGACACTTTCCAATGATATGTTGATGCCTGTTGTTGATCTACCAACCTTGACGGGTTTGGAGGATAGTTGTACCATTTAAAACTGAATATGATGTTCAACAATATAATTCACCACAAAGCAAGTTTGCAAGCAGGTCGGCTAAGCTACAAAAGATTGGTTTTAAATTCACTTTTATCAAGGAAACTTGCAAATTAGTGCAATAAATTGGTTGCAATTCAAATGATAGTTTAAAATAAAATTCTGACTAGCAAGGCAAACATTTGAAATTTAATGGTGATGGATTTTATTAAAATTAACTGAATGAATAAGTGGCCTTGTTATGAAGTACTAGCTTATTGTCCACGAAATAAAAACTATCCGACACAGTTTCTCCAGGCGACTGAATCATTTTTTCCTCTGTATTACAATGCATGCACAAAACTATGAGTACAATTCAAAAGTCCATTAAAGCAAGTCTCTCTTACGTGTTTTTTTATCCAGAAACGGAACCTATACAAGATGGAGTTTGATTAAGCGGTTTGATTCTACGACAAATTAAATTTAAAAACTGTAATCTTACATCGTAGATATGCTCCCATGTGTTGATTGTATTTGGAATACAAAATCCAAAATTAAAATCAAACGATTTTAGCAAACGACCTTGAAAATAATGATTTTCCATCATTCTAAACCCTTTGAGTTCCTTGCAACCCACAGCAAAACATAGCCTATATGATGATCAAATCAACAAGGTGACAACACGGTTTTTAATATAAAATACAACAATGTGTTCAAGGCACACCAAGTCCAGTCTTACTTTGCAGCAATTGTCTTTGCAGCCAAAAAGTTTTTTGGAAAGTTGTAGTGAATACTCTGGCCAAGTTCATTTGGATCGACCTCGTGCCAGGTAATAGGAATATCAGGTTGCTTGATTTCAAAAAAAGTCTATTTTATAATATTGATAGTCTGTTTAGTCTAAAGCGAGTCTAGATCGAGGGTGATTTAAAATACCTCTTTGGTATCATTGTTTTTGATGGAAAATTCTAAAAACTACTTTTAAACTTGGGTTAGCAACACATGATAGTTTGAATAATGTGTAAATATTTGATAGACATGCCTGTATAAGCTCATTTCCAATCGGCTTGCATAGAAACTGAATACATGCGTGGTTTAGTATAGGTAGTGATTTAATGCATACGCATTCCCCAAGCATCCATTGTCTTGATTCATTATTATCAGAATGTCATTAAAACACATATCAGTCAAACTTACATCATCAGTAGGTAGTTTGAATCTATTTATTATTTAGAACAGATATCAGCAGTTGTTTTCAAGTTAGTTCAAACTATACATTATACAAATGACGTGATGTTAAAGGTGTAAATTGGGTCAAATACTATTTCAATGATATCGATACAACAAGTTCAATAGACGAATAAACTGTACTAGATAAATTCAATTACTTTTGAACAATTTCTGGAGTAAACATGTTTATTGTATGCTTTACAAGCTACCAGTAGCCAAAGTAATGTTCAAGTTCGCGTCTGAGATGGTCGAATATTTGGATAAATTTCAATCATGATCTCAGCTACAATTGCTGCTTGCCGTTTTATAATTGGTTGCTTACAGCATGCATAATCAATGGGCTTGATTGGCCAGATTTGAAGATACACAACTTTCTATTACACTATTTTGGCCATACGTTTTGGCTAAACATGCATTTTGGCTAAATGACACTGCGGGTTTAATGCGAAACTCGAAAATCCATTTCATTTTATCAATAATGGATTTTACAACCACTCTTTGGGCAGATGTTACTCCTATCCCGCAGGATGATGGGCCTGACCCACTTGTTCCCATAGCCTATTCCCCAGAATGTATTTACATGCATGCCGTGAATAAGTTGTTTTCATTACTTGATTCTAATCCACCGAATTGGATATTTATAGATTCCAAAGCCATGGATTATTTTAGAGCTGTATATGCTTTAAAAGAGCATTCAGCCCGAGCACTTGATCTTACTTCGTATATTATCAGTCAAAACTCGTCGCATTATACTGTCTGGTAAAGTGATGGTTTGATATCAGGCTATAATAAATTGGCTTTTGAAGACCCAGTGCATTATCATGACTGAATTTAAAACTGTAGGAAGTATCGGCTGGACATAGTGTTGGGAATGAAAGTTTCTATTGATGAAGAGCTTGCGTTTACTGAAGGACTTGCTGCTGATAATCCAAAGAGTTACCAGATCTGGTATGTATTGCTCATTGTTTGATATGTCGTGTGTAGATTATTTGATGCGAATTTTAAATTGAGTTGTCCTGCCACTTGCATAATGGACCAGCTTAACATGTATGCTTTAATTATTCAGGCACCATCGTCAAGCCATAGCAGACAAGGACCATCAGCCCCAAAGAGAAATTGATTTTATTAATCGAATGCTCGAGATTGATTCCAAAAACTATCATGCATGGTCATACAGGTATTTGTTGATTTGAATAGTCGATTGAATTCATATTTTAAATTCGAGTATTTTTTTGTCCATTGTGATGATAACTAGACAGCACGTTGTGTCCCAGCATAAGCTTTGGAAGTTGGAATTGAAGGAAATTGATCGTTTATTACAAGAAGATATCCGTAACAATTCTGCTTGGAATCAACGATTTTTTGTATTGTCTCGGTCCTCTGATCCATTTAAACCAGAGGATTTGGATCGAGAGGTGCAATACACTTTGTCCAGGATTAATATGGCTATCCACAATGAAAGCCCATGGAACTACTTGCGAGGGTAAATTACACGCTTACTATTCGACTCGGCTGTAGTGTTTAATAGTCTAATCCTTTTCATTGTGTGTAGAGTTATTCAGCAGCTTGCTGGAAAAAAACTTTGCGAAAACGAGTCTGCCGAGGCTACAGCTATTCGATTGAGCGTCGAACCGCACAACAGCACCCATGCCATGGCATACTTGGTTGATATTTACCAAGAGCGCAAGCAGCAATCCGAGTTTATTCATGTAAGCATTATTTTTGTAAACAATTCATCACTATTTGTTTGCGTATCGTATTGCTATTTTCATTTGTGATGAAAAAATTAATATATTTTTTGGGTGTAACAGTTATGTACACGTTTAGCACAGTTGGACACTGTTCGAAAGCTATACTGGCAGCACCGTATTGACAAGGCAAATGTCGTAGAGTGTCATTGAAAGTACGGATCTAAAATTAAATCAAGATTAGCCTGAATAAGATTTACTGGTCTAGGAGTATCATGTAAAAGTGATTTTTAATGAATAAACTAGACTTACGTAAAAGAGCTTCGTCTGCACTTATCCGCTTTTCTGGCTGGTACTCGATTGTACTCATCAATAAATCAATGCCTTCAGGACTGAGTTTTGGGAGGAGGGGTTCAAGACGTGTTGGAGGATAGATGGGAAAGTCTGGTTTGTAGTCGGGAAGTTCCAAAATCTGAGGCCATGACTGTCGAAATTAAAATATTAAAAACAATGAGTAAGCTGTCAGAGTTGAGACACATTACTGCCAGATGATATCAAATACCTTTTCATCAGGCGTGCCAAGAAGTTTGAAAATACGCAAGATTTGATCACGAATTGAACTTCCAGGAAAAAGAGGTCGACCTAGAGATGATCAAAGCAGCATTCTATTCATTAGTCAACTTTGTTGAGATACCAAAACTAGAGTGATTTTTGGCATGTCAAAGTTATAAACGTACCACTAGCCATTTCTGCCATAATACACCCAGTGGACCAAATGTCAATTGAAGTCGAGTATTGTCTAGAGCCCATTAAAACATCGGGAGCTCTGTACCATAATGTGACGACTTCATGAGAGTATCCACGTACAGGAATACCAAAAGCTCGAGCCAAACCAAAATCCGCAAGCTTGAGTTCTAGCCGTTTATTAATTAAAAGATTTCTAACGCAACCAAGTTAGTATGACACATCTAAATGAATGATCTATTAGACGAATTTCAAGTATTACTGTGGTTTCAAGTCGCGATGTAAAACTCTATTGTCATGGCAAAATGCAACCCCGCGAAGAAGCTGATGCATTAAATGCTGTTTCAATCCAAAAGATATTAGAAATGTTGTTCAAGTATGTTGCAAACAGTAGAGAATATTGGTATAACAGATGCCAGCGATTGAAGTGGTGAAGAATAAGCAAGTAGATGGAATTCAAGATCAGAATTACCTTGATGGTTGGAGCACTAATATCTCCTGCATTGGTATCCAAGAACTTTTTCAGATCCGAGTCGAGATACTCGAAAACAAGAGTAAGTTTCTTTTCAGTGTGAATGACATCATGCAGCCTAAAAAACTCGAGAATGTCAACAACCCGATTTGTACAATAACACACGGAAGCTTGGATACATGCTAGTTTTTACAAACCACACCTGACAATATTGATGTGCTTGAGTTCTTTCAACAGCGAAATTTCTCGGATTGCTGTATAGAAATAGTAAGTAAAAAGCAGAAGATGGAAATATTACATCAATTCAAACCAACCTGTACACGGAACGCCCTGTTGTCAATGATTGTAAATTAAATGTATTTAGCAGTGCACAGTTGGTATAGTAGAGTATTTCAGTAACAATGCAAGAGCAATGCAATAGCAATACCTCTTCTTCATTATCCAAACGTATCTACATTGAATCAACGAGAGTCAGTAAACAGTTGAATCCAGGCTTATTGACGGGCAGTGCAAAGTATGGTCAATACACTCACTCTTTTCAAAGCAACAACATCTCCGGTTTCTCTGTTTTGAGCCTTGTAGACAATTCCATATGTTCCTAAAAGCAGGTTGATTAGATTTCCCAACTGCACAAGATGAAGCATTCCAATGTAGAAAGTCGCAACGATTGCCATGAAGTTGTGCAGCTGTATCGACACTTACCTTCACCCAGCTTTTCGATTTTCTAAAAATAAACAAGTATTGAATCAATTGTTCTATTAGTAGAATGTATAATTGATAAATAATAGTAATACCAAGTCCATTTGAAGATGAACAAGACTTACTTGATACTTTTCCACTAAAACAACGTATAGCACAATAAAAGTTAGTATATAATCAGTAATGACTTATATAATAAACAAGAATATAGTTTAGAGATATTACTTACTTTGGCAGAGTCAAGTAAAAGTTTGAGTTGTGAAAATGTTGAACTTGAATTTTGACATTTAAATGAAACGATTCGAGTTTTTACTGCGACAGTTTTGGCTTATCGACACGATTGATTTCAATACAATTTTTAGTCTTTGAACGCGAGTTTCAGTTTTTGTATTTCAAGTTTATAAAGAATTGAATATTATTTTAGTGTTGTTTTAGTGTTGTTTTGGTACTGTTTTGGTACTGGTTTAGTATTGTTTTAATACTGGTTTAGTACTATTCAAATTGTTCAAATTTAAATCCAAATTGTTCAAATTTAAATCCAAATTGTTCAAATTTAAATCCAAATTGTTCAAATTTAAATCCAAATTGTTCAAACATCTTTATCCTTTTTGTTTCTATTAAATGATTTTGAATAGAATTTAAAATTACAATTAAAAACTACAAAACGACCCGCACATGAACTTGCTGTCTTCAATGCCATTCAAGTATCGCCCAATACAGGGGTTGTTCACGTGATCAACTGACTCTTCAAAACTTGAATTAAAAAAGTTTTTGTTAATCTTCAAGTGAACATCTTGATCATGGTTGTTTCTACTGCAGGTATACTGCTCGTTGCGATTCATACTGCCATGTCACTTCATTTTATTTGTTTATTTATCATGGAAATTTACTAGTTGAAGCCTGTGCATCGGTTCACTCAACATCTGTCGATGTCATTCATAATTCGGTCGATATCACTACAAGTGCTGCTGCTCCTCTTTTAGTCGAGACTGCTGTTGAATTACATCCAATTCGACCTATTCATGCTACTGTTGGAAACCACGTCGAAGCCGTCCTTTTAATGGCTGACGGCTCTTCTGTCTCGGGTGTTTCATTTGGTGCCGAAACTCATTCGATTGCTGGTGAATGTGTCTTTCAAACAGGTAAACCTTGCTCTTGTCGATTCTCTGCCATCTGGCTCAACTGCATTTTACGAGTCAATCTACTATCGTCTTTTTTTACTGGTTTTTTCTTTGCAAAATGTGGCTTTCTGTCAACTAAATTTTATTGCGTTTTTTGGCATCTTTATTGGTTCATTCTTTCGTTTCTTTATATAGGCATGGTTGGATATCCAGAATCTCTCACTGACCCTTCTTATCGCGGACAGATTCTTGTGCTTACTTTCCCCCTTGTTGGAAACTACGGTGTTCCATCACGCACATCGATGGATTCATCTGTAAAACAAATTCAAGAGCACTTTGAATCTTCAGAGATCCATATTGCCGCCTTGGTGGTTGGGTTTTACTCGGATGACTTTTCACACTATTTAGCCACTTCTTCACTGTCTGAATGGCTCAAGGAAAATAATATTCCTGCTATTTCTGGCGTGGACACCCGTGCGCTCACTAAAAAAATCCGCACTCATGGTGTACTACTCGGAAAGCTTCTTTTTCCAAAATCACAGTTTCCTAATACTTCCTTTGCTTCTATTCCAGCTAATCCAGAGCTGCCTTGTCCTCCCTGGATATCCGACTATGTAGACGTGGCATGGGAAGATCCCAATCTGCGCAACCTTGTTGCAGAAGTCTCAATCAAATCTCCTGCTGTCTATTCGCCATTAGATGGCTCTACTACTGTTTGCGGGGCAGATGGTAAAATTCTTTCCATTCTTGCTGTAGATGTTGGCATGAAAAACAACCAGATTCGTTGCTTTGTAAAACGCGGAGTTTCTTTGCGAGTAGTCCCTTGGAACTACGATTTCATCTCTGACACAAACTACGATGGTCTTTTCATTTCAAACGGTCCTGGTGATCCAATTGCTCTTGACATTACTATTGAACGTCTTTCCAAACTTCTCAAGTCTCAAACTAAACCGGTTTTCGGTATTTGTCTAGGCCATCAATTGGTGGCTTTGGCTTCTGGTGCTACTACCAGCAAACTCCACTTTGGAAACCGTGGTCACAATATTCCTTGCACCAATCAACACACTGGTAGATGCTTCATCACTTCTCAGAATCATGGGTTTGCTGTCAATACAGACTCTTTATCCGACGAATGGGAAGAGTATTTTGTAAATGCTAATGATGGCTCCAACGAAGGTATTATCCACAAAACACTCCCGTTTTTCTCGGTACAATTCCACCCCGAATCTACTCCTGGACCATGGGATACCGAATTTCTTTTTGATAAATTCATTCAATCTGTCAAGGCATGCAAGGATGCTGGAAAGTTGGTACCGTTGGTACGCGAATCCTGCTTGGTGCCAAATAAGCGTCTTCATCCACGAAAAGTGTTGGTTCTTGGTTCTGGTGGTCTTTCCATTGGACAGGCCGGTGAGTTTGACTACTCTGGCTCACAAGCAATCAAAGCACTCAAAGAAGAAGGCATATACACTGTTCTTATCAATCCAAATATTGCCACAATTCAAACATCAAAGGGTCTTGCTGACAAAGTATACTTTTTGCCTGTAACCCCCGAGTTTGTTCGAAAAGTTATCAAGCATGAAAAGCCAGACGGTGAGTTGGTCTATAATGAATTGTGCTTTACATGTAGACTGTCGTGTATTCATTGGGGTTCCCTGTAATGTATTAGGCATTTACTGTACATTCGGTGGTCAAACCGCTTTGAATATTGGCGTCAAACTAAAGGACGAGTTTGCTAGTCTCGGCGTACAAGTTCTTGGTACTCCAATCCAAACCATTGAAATGACCGAGGATCGTGAGCTGTTTGGCAACGCTCTTGCAGAGATTGGTGAAAAATGTGCCCAAAGTTCCTCTGCCACCACGGTCGAGGAAGCCATTGCTGCAGCAAACTCGATTGGCTATCCTTTGATTATTCGTGCAGCATATGCTCTTGGTGGTCTAGGCTCTGGATTTGCCGAAAATCAGGAACAACTCCAGGAACTCTGCATCAAAGCCTTTGCAACATCTCCTCAAATTCTTGTAGAAAAATCAATGAAGGGTTGGAAGGAGATTGAGTACGAAGTGGTCCGTGATGCCTATGACAATTGTGTCACCGTTTGTAATATGGAGAATTTTGATCCTCTTGGTATTCACACTGGCGATTCGATTGTTGTTGCCCCATCCCAAACACTTTCTGATGAAGACTATATGATGCTTCGTCGCACTGCAGTCAATGTCATTCGCCATCTTGGAGTTATTGGTGAATGCAACATTCAATACGCTCTTAATCCATTGTCCAAAGAGTACTGCATTATAGAAGTCAATGCTCGTTTATCTCGTAGTTCCGCACTTGCTTCCAAAGCCACCGGGTACCCACTTGCATTTGTTGCTGCCAAGTTGGGCTTGGGTATTCCACTTACTCAAGTCAAAAACAGTGTTACCAAAAAAACCATTGCGTGTTTCGAACCTAGTTTGGACTACTGCGTAGTCAAGATTCCTCGCTGGGATCTTAAAAAGTTTAATCGTGTTAGTACCAAGATCAGTTCATCCATGAAAAGTGTGGGTGAGGTCATGGCTATTGGCCGAAACTTTGAAGAAACCATTCAAAAAGCAATTCGTGCAGTGGATTATAGTTTTTCAGGATTTGCTGAAAATGACTTTAGCGAAGATATCGACGAAGAACTTAAAAACCCTTCGGATCAGCGTTTGTTTGCTGTTGCAAATGCGCTTCACAAGGGATACACTGTACATCGCATTTGGGAACTTACCAGAATTGACAAGTGGTTTTTGAACAAGCTTAAAAACATTGTGGATCTGGACAAGTCACTTCAAAAGTTTACACCTAGCACTATTCCAAATGACTATCTTCGTTGCGCAAAGCAGTTTGGATTTTCTGATCGTCAAATTGCCAAAGCCATTTCTACCACTGAACTAGGTGTTCGCAAGATCCGTAAAGAGCGTGGTATCACTCCATTTGTGAAGCAGATTGACACGGGTGAGTTTGTTTTGGGATTGATCTTTTATACATGGTATACTCACTATTGTTTTTACCTCGAGTCTAGTTGCTGCCGAGTTTCCTTGCTACACCAACTACCTTTACACAACATACAATGCATCTGAGCACGATGTTACTTTTGAAGACAAGGGTGTCATGGTTCTTGGCTCTGGAGTATACCGAATTGGCTCCAGTGTCGAGTTTGATTGGTGTGCTGTGCGTTGCATTCGCACGCTTCGAAGTCTTGGTTACAAGACTGTCATGGTCAATTACAATCCAGAAACTGTTTCGACCGACTACGACGAAGCTGATCGTCTATACTTTGAAACGCTTACACTCGAGCGCGTTCTTGATATCTATGACATTGAAAACTCGAGTGGCTTAGTTGTTTGTATGGGCGGTCAGACTCCCAACAATATTGCTCTAGCTCTCCATCGTGAAAATGTCAAGATTCTTGGTACATCGCCAGAAATGATCGACTCTGCTGAAAATCGATACAAGTTTTCTCGAATGTGCGACAAGATTGGTGTTGATCAGCCCGAGTGGAAGGAGCTTACTTCGATTGACGAGGCAGATTCGTTTTGTGAAAAGGTTGGGTACCCGGTATTGGTACGCCCTTCGTATGTTCTTTCTGGTGCTGCCATGAATGTAGTGTACTCTCAGGCAGATTTAAAGAGCTACTTGGATATGGCTGTCAAGGTGTCTCGGGAATACCCTGTAGTTATTTCCAAATTTATTGAGGATGCCAAAGAAATCGAAATGGATGCCATTGCTCTTGATGGTAAAATGGTAATGCACGTCATTTCAGAGCATGTCGAAAATGCGGGTGTTCATTCTGGCGACGCTACTTTGGTTCTTCCTCCCCAAGATTTGGATCCTGAAACGGTTGAAAAGATTATTTCCGCTACCCAGAAGATTGGTAGCGCACTCAATGTCACTGGACCATACAACATTCAATTCATTGCCAAGAATAACGAGATCAAGGTGATTGAATGCAATGTTCGTGCATCTCGCTCGTTCCCATTTGTTTCCAAGGTTATTGGGGTTGATTTGGTTGAGATTGCAACAAAAGCCATGCTCAATGAACCGTTCGAGGCATATCCCGCTATGGAAGATCGACCAGACTATGTTGCTGTTAAAGTTCCGCAATTTTCGTTTAGTCGACTTGCAGGAGCTGATCCCATTCTTGGTGTTGAGATGGCTTCCACTGGTGAGGTAGCCTGCTTTGGACGTGACAAGTACGAAGCATACATGAAGGCTTTGATTGCTACTGGCTTTAAAGTTCCTGAGAAAAACATTCTTCTTTCCATGGGTTCATTCAAAGAGAAACAAGAATTTCTTCCTTCTGTTCTCAAACTGCACGAATTGGGTTACAAACTTTTTGCCACAGCTGGTACAGCCGACTTTTTAAGCGAGTACAACATTCCTGTCAAGTATCTTGAAGCACTTGAAGATGACTCTAATGTTCCCCAGCAAAAACTCGAATATAGCTTAACACAGCACTTGGCCAACAATTTAATCGATCTTTACATTAATCTTCCATCGAAAAATCGTTTCCGTCGACCTGCTAGCTACATGAGTCGTGGTTACCGCAGTCGTCGTATGGCAGTTGATTTTGACGTCCCTCTAATCACAAACATCAAATGTGCCAAACTTTTTGTCGAGGCACTTGGACGAGGGGTTGATTTTGAAATTTCTTCCAACGACTATCAAACCTCGCATCGCACTATTGTTCTTCCAGGTCTTATCAATATGCAAAACTTTGTTCCTTTTGCCACGATTCCAGACTCTGGTCATGCCGAGAAAATCACTCGCGCCGCTGCTGCTGGAGGATTTACTCTGATTTGTAATACTGCAATCGGACAGGGCGAGTCTGCAGTCAAAGATCGACGCACTGTTGGCGTTGCAAAAAAGAATTTTAATGGAAAATCGGTTGTCGATTATACATTTGGTCTTGCTGCCAATAAATCCAATGTGTCTGGCATTGCGGCTTTAGAGCATGATGTTTCTAGTTTATATGTCAAGCTTTCTGAAGATGCCACTAGTCCAACTACTCTTGCTGATGTTGCCGCATCCTTTATTGCATGGCCTGCATCTCGTTTAGTGATTACACACGCTTCGCATACTCAACTTGCGGCAGTGATGTTTTTGGCCAATCTTCATAGTCGTCCTTTGCACATTACTCAGGTGACAAAAAGAGAAGATCTTGCTCTTATTATAGCTGGCAAGCAAAACGGAATGCGTATTACTTGTGATGTTTGCGTGCACGCACTCTTTCTATGCCGTAGCACCATTGACCATCCTTCTTTGCCCACTCAAGAAGATATGGACTATTTATGGAGCAACCTGGATGCCATTGACTGTTTGACTGTTGGTACTCTTTGCTCTGAATTAGCCAATGACGATTCTGTTGCTTCTGGCATTCAAGAAGCACTCCCATTGCTGCTTACTGCAGTATATGAGGGCAAGCTTACTCTCGAGTATATTACTTCGCGTCTTTCGACCAACCCTCGACGTATTTTAGATTTACCTGAACAAGTGGATACATACATTGAGGTTGAGATTGATCGCAAGTATGTTGTTCCACCAACAGGATATGAAGGTTCTGGATCCAACACCAGCACCATTGCAGGAAAAGAGCTTTATGGATGTGTACACCGTGTTGTGATTCGAGGATCGACCATTTATCTTGATGGAGCACACTTTGGTGAGCCTACAGGCAGAGACATTTCTGGAACGGTGCGCATATCATCCAAGACTGCACCTAGCCCATCTCATCGTGCAGTATCCATTCCTACTATTGTAGAAGGAGTATCACCTCGTATGCGCATCTTTTCACCTATGGATTCTGCTTTATCACCAGTTCTTCGTACATCTAATATTACGGTTGATCCCGCTGCTTCAAAGGTAGTGTCGGATACCAATGCTCTGGACAATCTCCTTCGAGGAAATGCTTTGAGCAGCTACAAGGATCTTTCAGATGAGCTTGAATACAAGGAACATGAAGCCAAGAATAAAAAGCATTCCGTGATAGCTTTGGAACCCAGTTTGGCCAACAAGTACATTTCCGATTATTTGCCACGCTCTGTGGCCACGACAGTAGTCAAGTCTCCATTCTACAAGAAGCACATTACTACTGTTCTTCAATTTACACGCAGTGATTTGCACACACTATTTGGTGTTGCACAAGAAATGCGAATTATTGTTGAAAAGCAAGGACGCATTAATCTGTTGAATGGCAAAGTGATGTGCTCGGCATTTTGGGAACCGTCGACTCGAACGTCGTGCTCATTTGAAACTGCCATGACTCGTCTTGGTGGAGATGTTGTATCGATCAACCAAATCACTAGCTCGATTGCTAAAGGTGAAAGTATCAGTGATACTGTGCGCACTTTGGCGAGTTACGGTGATGTAATTGTAATGCGACATCCTGAGCCAGGAAGTGTGTCGTATGCATCCAAATTTTCACCTGTTCCAATCATCAACGCAGGAGATGGTATTGGAGAGCACCCATCGCAGGCACTCTTGGATATTTTTACAATTCGTGAAGAACTTGGTACTGTCAATGGACTTACCATTACTATTGTTGGCGATCTCAAAAATGGACGTACAGTGCATTCACTTGTGCGTTTATTGACACACTATCATGTCAAGATCAACTATGTATCTCCCGAGTCATTGAAGATGCCCGAGAGTATTATTGCAGACTTGAATCGATACGATATTCCTCAATACGAAACGACGTCGCTGGAGGAAGTGCTGGCAACAACCGACGTGCTCTACGTGACACGTATCCAAAAGGAACGGTTTTCAGATTTGGAAGAGTATAAACAAGTCAGCAGTAGTTATATCATTACCAACAAGGTGATGCAAAGTGCCAAACAACACATGATTGTAATGCACCCACTTCCTCGAGTGAATGAGATTGATCCCGAAGTGGATCTAGACCAACGTGCAGCCTATTTTCGACAAATGCGATACGGACTGTTTGTTCGAATGGCGTTGCTTGCTCTTGTTGTGGGTCGCACAGTTTAAACCTCGAAATTCAAGACTAATTTGATAACAACTACTTGCCATGCAGAGTTGGAAATAAAACGAGTAAAAATATAAATTTACAAAAAATAAAGTGAATTCAAACATTAACATTCAAGTTGAATGATTGACGACGACCGTAATGAAAAGATGGCTGTAGCCAGAAGAAAGGTTTGATTATTGAGTCGAGTTGGTTTTTATTATTATTACTAACATGATAATTGACTGGATAATCAACTGGATAATCAACAGCTGCAACAGTTTCAGAAAAAGAAACATAATGTATCAAATACACTTTCTAATACTGAAGAACTACATGCCACTAGTATTGCATCTTCTATTCCACTTGCTCCCATCAACTCATCTACTGTTGCTCTTTCTGATCTGGATGCTCTTACTACCGAGTCAGTTTCATTAAACACTGTACATCCTGTTGCTGAAACTCAGATCCATCCTTTGGTATTAGCAAGTCTTTATCATTTGTCATGTCTGCTTTTTATTAATTCAAGTTTGACTCTACTAACCAGTTCATATGTTGTGTTTTTTGGGGTTTCGACTTTTAGCCTGAAGTGAATGGTTCGACTACAACTCACTCTCCCGTGGCTCGACTGTCTTTGGAAAATACAGACCTTCACTCAACCATTGATCGATTGTCAGAAGCTCTACAGCAACTCTCCAATGAAAACGCAGATCTACATTTGGATATTTCTCGAATGACTTTGGAATTGAACGAAAGTTATCACAATCAAAAGTCTAGTCCAAAAGACATGGACTTTGTTCGAGCTCAACTGGAAGAAGCGCATACTGAAATCCGATTATTAGTAGATCAATCACGACAATCTTCTGCAGAACATGATGCTCGGTTGGCTGAAATATTACTTTTAAAAGGAACTATTGAACGTTTGGAAAAGAGTATGAGCAATATGGAGAAATGGTCTGCTGAACGAGAGTTGCAGTTGCGTGAACTCACTACTGTAAATCCTGGGATGTCATCCGAGCAAGCTCAGCGACTAGAATCAATGGTTTTTGAAAAGGATGAGCTTATTGTTCAACTTAGATTTCAATTGGAACAAGAGCAGAGCGCGAAGCGTCAGTTGCAAGACGATTTTGTAGAATCTACTCTCAAGTTGGAGACTCAATCAGCAGAGTTACTGAAAGCACAGGATTTAACAATATCTCAAACAAAGAAAATGGAAGCATGCGAGGCAGAGAATATACAATTAAAAAACAATCTACACATCGAGTCTCAGAAAAGTATTCAAGAAAAGGCGGCATTGGAAGCACTGCTTACTGAAAAATCCAATCATCTCGAAACCATAATGCATAAACAGCAAGAATATGTTTTTGATGAGGGTCACATTTCAAAACTCGATGCTCAGATAAAAACCATGGGGACTCGCATGCAATCGCTTCAAGAAGATAATGCAGCCCTCATTCGTCAATTGGACGAGCTGCGTCATCGTAACATTTCATTGACCAATGAAAAGCTGCAGTTTGTAGAATCTCTTGATGTTTTACAAACCAAAGTTTCCAAGTGAGTTGTGATTTTATTATCGAGATTTGATTTTATAAACTTTGAACTCATCAAATTGAATATTTATAGATTGGAAGCTCAGTCAGTGACTACACCGATACCCACTTTACAATCTGCTACACCATTGGATTTGGATATAAAAGATGAGACTGCGCTTGATAATATTTCACCACATTCTGCTTTACTAGTGACTACGACGCCTTGCACTGAAAGCAATCCATCTCCATCTACTGTGTCCAACATTCAGCAAACTGGTGTTTCTGCTAAATCCAATATTCAAGTTGCTACAACACCTCGCAATGATCTAGTGATTGATCTTCAAAACAAACTAACACAGCTTGAACTACAGTATCAACGTGTTGTAGATGAGCTTGGCAAAGAGCAGAAACTTACGACACTTCTCACTGGTAAGCGAATTTCCAATTGTATTTACTAATATTTTAAAACAAACTGGCTAGTTATGATATGCTACATTACTTGTAAACTAATTTACAATTTGGTATTTATTAGCCGAAGTAGAAGCACTGCCAGATTTCATTCAAATCTATCACCAAGAGCGCAAGCAATTGATTGAACAAATGCAGAAAATAGCAGCGCGACTAAAGAATGAAGGTGGTGTTGGATCTGCATTATCTATAGGAATGGAAAGCAATACAGGATCACAAGCACACTTGACTACCAACAATGAATCTTTTAACGATGCATCACTGCTTGCCAATGCGTATGTGGGAGTTTCTCATGGAGCAGTTTCTGGAATGCTTCTTCAAACTCAAGTTCAGTCCATACCAGGTGGATGTTATCGCTGCAAAGGCTGGCCATTGATTACGCTGTAATATTTTACAAATGTAATTGTCAGTCTTGACTCGAGTTGAGCGCATCTGAAAATGAATTCAAATTGGATTAGAAATCAATTTTTTTTAAAAATTGCAAGTTTTTAGTTTTTATTGTTCAACTGCAGAATTAGTAAAAACCAAGTCATGGATAAGCTGATTGTCAAGGATCTTGCTGTGCGCAACATTACTGGAGTTGATTCTTGGGAAAGATCAAAACAACAGCCTTTGATCATCACTGTAGTGGGTTATACTGATGTGGGTCTTGGTGGAATGCACGACTTGCTATCAGAATCAGTATCGTATTCAGCAATCTCGAAAGAAGCTCAAAAGTTTGCAGAAAGTTCTGTGTTTCGTTCATTAGAAAAACTTGCTGCTGGCATCGTTTATGCTTGCTTGACAAAGTTTCCGCTGGAATGTGTGTCTGTAAAAGTACTCAAACCTCGTGCATTGCTTCATGCGACCAGTGCTGGCGTAGAACTTGTTCGTACTAAATCTGATATTCCTCGGCTGTCGCAGTTGTTATTCAATGACCAGAATGCTGCTCTTTCCATTGCTGATTCTATCCAAAAAGAGTCTCAGCCCAATCCAGAAACTGTCGCTGCAGATCCTTACCGTCGTGCTGACATTCTATCCATCAACGATCTTGTACTCAACTGCATTATTGGCGTGAATGCATGGGAGCGAGAAGAGCGTCAAAATATTATTGTTAATATTCAAATGTTTGTCGAGTTGGACGATCAAGCACTCATTGCTGATCATGTACCCAAAATGCAGAATTATCGAACCATCACTCGTATGCTGACTAAACTAGTCGAAGAATCGTCCTACAAAACTGTCGAGGCTCTTGCTATTCGCATTGCTCATTTGCTGATTCAAGTCTGTTTTGTTCCAAAAGTCACAATCCGAATTGAAAAACCAAGTGCGCTCACGTTTGCTGCATCTGCTGGTGTAGAAATCACTCGTACTCGGTCATCTTTGCTGAATGAAACTCACGTTCCTATTTCTCTAAAGGATTCTGCGTCAAATGCCGTGGTTTTTTTGGCAATTGGTTCTAATCTAGGTGATCGTGCCCAAAATATTCACAAGGCTTTGGATTGTTTAATCAATTCGAAAATCTCCATTGCGGATACCTCGTTTTTATATGAAACTTCTCCAATGTACATTACAGACCAGCCTTTGTTTTTAAACTGTTGTATCAAGGTAAGTGATTGGGAAAACTTTTAATACTGTGTATAGATCCATTACCAATCTATATTTTGGTGCTATTCAATAGATCAAGACCTGTCTATCTCCTCATGATTTACTATGTTTGCTCAAGAAAATTGAAGCTGATCTTGGACGCGATCTTCATGGAGGAGTCTGCAATGGACCACGACCCATTGACCTTGATATTCTCTTTTATAACCAACTTGAACTTAACTCGGAAACCCTTGTTATTCCTCATCCTCGAATTACTGAGCGAGCTTTTGTTCTTTGTCCACTTTGCGAGTAAGTTTACTTGTATAGTTTCAATTTCAACATATATATTTTTTGACTCGATACCGTCTACTTATAAAATAATAGTATTGCGCCTGATATGGAACATGTTGGTAAATTCCGTACGATTCGTCAAGAGCTTGCTTTGTTGAAACATGAGGAAAGCGATGATTGTATTTGGAAAGTCATGCCTGTTCGTGGATCAGTCTGGCGAGTGGATGAACGTACTCGCATCATGGGTGTTCTCAACGTCACACCTGATAGCTTTAGTGACGGAAACAAATTTATGAATGTTGAAAGTGCTGTTTCACATTCATTAAAAATGGTGGATGAAAATGTGGATATCATTGATGTAGGTGGCCATTCAACCAATCCAGGATCGGATGCAACATGTGAATCTGACGAGCTTGAACGAGTCACAACATCCATTCGTGCTATTCGTAAACATAATTCAAGTGTACCCATTTCTGTGGATACGTTTCGTGCAAGTATCGCAACGGCTGCCATTGAAGCTGGTGCTGATTTCATCAATGATATATCTGGTGGTTCAAAAGATCCTGATATGCTCAAAGTCATGGCTGCATCTCATCTACCTGTCTGTTTGATGCATATGCGTGGAGATTCAAAAACAATGATGAGTTTGACTGATTATGCTGGTGATGTCATTGGCGCTATCCATTCCTCCATGACAGATCTTGTACAAGCTGCTATCAAAGCTGGCGTGTACCGTTGGAATATTATGATCGACCCAGGCATTGGGTTTGCTAAAACTATGGATCAAAATTACGAGATTCTTAAAAGATTACCAGATATTGCCAAGCCGAATACTGCGCTAGAAGGATTTCCTATATTGGTTGGACCATCACGTAAACGCTTTATTGGTGAAACCCTTCAAGAAAACGACCCTACAAAACGTGGTTGGGGAACTGCTGCTGCATGCTCTGCTGCTGTGGCTGGAGGTGCCAGTGTTATGCGAGTACACGATATCAAGGAAATGAGAGATGTTATTCTTGTTGCTGACAAATGCTTCCGGATGTAATGTGTCCAAATACATGTTTTCTACCACAAACAGTTTAGTTTTATTTAAATATCAAACCCACGAATTGTGTGTGCTGCTGGCAGAATCAGTTTGTTTCCTGAATGGGTTGCAGGACTACCTTTTCTTTCTGAATCTCTAGGTAGCAAAGAAAGTGAGCTTTTAAAAGTATTCTCATTCAATCGAGCTGATTCTTCCTCATCAATGATATGAATCAGCTGTAATCCTGCCATTTTGTCAACAATACTCAAGGCAGATTTATCAAACACAACTCGTTCAAAAAGCTCTTGAATATATCTTCGTGTCGCAACACGGTAATGATACAAGGTACATATTCTCCATGCTTGAACACACAATTCGGGACGAGTAAAAAGATGTGGGTGTTGTTGTCGGGTCCTAAATGAAATACCAATACAATGTAAATCAGAAAATCTAGTCAAAGCATATTAGTCTCGCATCCAATACAAAACTCACAAAGCCAATTGTTTTGATGCTGCTGTAGCAAGAATATGGTTGCTAAGATTGCCAATACACTTGAGAATCTCATCCTCCAGTGCATCTAGTTTGTAATGTAAAGGCTTGAACGTTATTTTTTGCTGAGCAGGCCATGATCCGCTATAATTCCATTCTGGAAGCTGTTTAAATGTATACAGACAAACCATTCTCGTAAGTTTTCTGTTTAAAACAAAATGCTCAAAGCAACAGTATTTAAAAACTTGCATTTAAAATACTACTCGGCTCGTTTGGAACACATATCAAGTCTCCTGACCAACCAATCTCATTCATAATGCGGATATCTGCAAAGTTGTGAGATATCACGCAAAGGGCGTAGAAACATGTACTGTATAATGGAAATGTTGTCAGTATCAAAATTCGGCAGATTTCTAACTGAAAAACAAACGAGTACTTGCCCGCGTACAGAAAGCACAGATGATGATTTTAGCATGGACGTGATAAGACTTATAGCTTCATCGCAGACAAGAAGAGATCGGCCAGACACAGATGCTCCAATGGCTCCCTTTAAACGTTTAAAAAATGAGTAATGATATCATACCAATAATCAAATGCACTAGTGACAATGATCAACTTACTAATGCCCAAATTGCTGCTTTTAATTTCATTATCCCAGCTGGTGTGGTTACCATGTCGTCGTGTGACTTTAATTGACTGATAAACTCAGATACGTGTTTTGTAGATGCCAAGTACGCACATCCCTCGGTAGTTTTTGCCAACTCTCCATACAATTGTATGGGAAGGTATCCTTGTAAATTCCTATACGACAAAAATGATTAGTCACTTGTGTAAATATCAGTCGATACAAGTTTCAATGGACACCCCAATACGATCAGCTTACATTACAAGATCTTTGTCAAACGTATCAAAACCAGATTTGGAAAGTCCCTTGACAAGACCTTCTGATATAGAAAGCTCAGCATGTGTGACAAATTGAACGTTTCCGTACTAGTGCAGTGTTGACATGAATTGGTAAATTCCAAGTATGTATTAGTCAAACTATTATCAATATGAGCTGTTCAACAACGATCTCCAACACCAACCTCAAACCAATAGTCTGTCTCGGTATCCAGGTATCCAGATTCAAATAGATATTTAAAACCTGCAGGAACTGCAAGCGACTGGATTAGCAGTGTGTTTCCTAATACAGTAAGCTGCTGTATGTCTGGTTTTGTTCGTACAAATGCAATTATATTTCGATGGTCAATGCAATGTCGCTGTAAAATACATACTGCCGCTCCAACAATTTCCTGTGTTGGATCAGATAGCTACCAAAATAAACTTAGATTTGATACAATTTTGAATATCAATCAAAAGACATACCTGGGTCACCAGGAGTGGAATTCCCCATTCATAAAAAGTGTCCTTGTGTAATTGTGCAAGCTGGTCCAAGTATACTGTAGCTGCATGACGAAGAGACTATTGAAAAGCATGCATTAGCATTAGATTTTCAATCCAGCTGAATCACGGAATATATACCTTTGAACCAGCGGTCAGGATTTTGCTCAAAATGATTCTAGGATGGCCATCTCTAAAGTCGAAAAGTTAGATTTAAAACAGCCCAAGCCATTTGATTGATTAATGTCAATTAAAAACTAAAATAATTTAAATTGAAAAACACACTTGCCTTGAAAAGTCCATTGATGTTAATATAGCGTTTGAAATATCTTCTCTTCCGCGCATATCTGCAAGCTGATAATATATGCTATATATGCTACTTTGCTCAAGCAGTCTATTGTTCAACAAAAACAAATGTTGATGGATTATATTAATACATTTAGCTTCATGGTTTGGTAAATTAATCACAGTGCTCACCTCATTCCGTATGGATGATACGAGTATGCTCGAACTAAACTAAACATATTGCTACTCATTGTTTCATCAAAATGCTGTTTTAAAAATATATTGTCAGGAGGGATACTGCTTTGTCCCTGACCCTAAATAGTATCATAACATCAACTTGGTTTAGATAGTATGCTACAAATAGTACATGTATGCATTCTGAAAATGTAGTGCTTACCAAAAGTGAAAGTTGTGAAAATTGTTCTGCAATTTCAACAAGCAGTCGACTTTCTGCAAGCAGTCGTGCCCCATCAGATGTAGTCGTCAGATTTCGAATAAAATCGATTCCAATAGAGAGGATTTTGGTAGACTGTGCCTGATGTTTATTAGCAAGAAAAATGGTCAAAGCAATAAGTATAAAACATAACCGTCAATTATTTACAATCAATACTAAACTCACATTTTTGGGAAGGTCGCAAAATTGTCGTGTCGATGGACGATAAAACGACAACAATCGCCCCACAAACTTTGTATTTCGAATAAGATCATCAAACCGTTTTGAATTCAAAAGTGGACCAGATACTATTTCTTCAATAATATCCCAATTCCATTTACTGCTATCCTTGACACCAATAACCTGATATACATAATATTCAAGACATTAGTGTATAACAAACATTGTAAATGCAACAACATAACAATACTAACCTCGCTATCATTTAGCATAATCCTGAGTTGAATTTCGTCAATTTGCAAACCAACGTGAGCCTTGATTGAATCAAATTTCCGATTTTCAGAATGATAGCTTCATACACAGCATTGTTAGATTGGTACAAGCCAACTAAAAACTCAATGCAGCGAATAATATATACTAACCATAATTCGGTCTTGGTATATGGTTTTGTATCAATGCGAGCCTTGGATATGCCTAAAATCTGTGCAAGTCTGCTTGAAGCAAGATGGCGCCTTGCTTCGTCGTTAAAATTGCAAGCCAACCTAAAAAGGGATGGTAACGACTAAAATAGTGTGTTGAGCTTGTTTTCAAATGGACTATATAAAAAACGAATACACTTTACTGTTTATTCAAAGATTATCGAATTGGCAGTAAACTTACCTGGATTTTTGTAGAAAGCTCTTCCGGTAATTTTTTAACACATATTTCCAAAATACTGGTCAGCAGGGTTATTGCAGATTGCGAGATAGATTTACTAGGATCTTGTGAAAGTTCTATCAAAGCCTATTCAATTGATTGATACAAGGTATACATTGTAAATCCTATCTAATGGTAAATTGTATCGACATCTTACTTACCTCAATAAGTCCAGCACGAACAAGCACCATCAAAAGTACAGCTTCAAAGTGAGAAACCAAATGAATTGTCTCTATGGCTGGACGAGTAGTCGTAGTGTGGGTTGCTTGATTATAAAACATCAAAATCAGCACCAGATTATCAAGCCAACACAGTATACATTGTCATTCAATTACCATTTAATGTATTACTTCGCGAAACCTGAAACAAGTCAAAAAATAAGCCTAGCAACGCTTTCTAAATCATGTCAAAAGAGTGATTTAGTTTTTGCACAATGATATTGCAAGATAATGAATACTCTAAAAAACGTACGCGAGTGTCATCATTGGGCAATCCTAGAGCCTCTACAATTGATCGCACAGGTCTCAAATTATCGATGCAAAAATAAACCAGTCCTAAATTCATTCCCCATTTAGTCAACTGCTCTGATTCTTATAACTGTTAATTTAAAAAGACAATTATCACAATACCTGTCCATGACGAAAAGAATTTTCGGAGTACTGCTGCACAACAGGTCAGCCTATCAATACTATATCCTGTCTTGCATGTATAGGCATCCGAAAACTGTGAGATGATTGTCTATTAAATTTCAAGTTTATGCGTTAAAACCCATATAACAAATGAATCCATTTAAAGAGCCAAAAGCAGCAATCAAACCTCAAGCTCTACGTGTGTTCGTATATACGCTCTAGAATTGCAAGTATCCAGTAAATACAAAAACGATGCAACAATTGGATCTATCAGCTCGGTGGGTCCGTCTAAAAGTGCGGCAAGCATAACCTTGGTACCACCAGACAGACAGGTAAGTTCCGGATTGCAGATGGCTACATATTGTAAAATAGCAATTAAAAAGAATATACTAAAATGAAATGCAACATATATTGTATAAATAGCAAGTGTACTTTCTACCTAATTCGCAAATGGTTTCAAGACAAACACTTCGAAATTTGTCATCGATCTGCTCTGCAATCGCTACTATAGCACGTATAATACTCATGGGGATAATATTTGCGCCTTCAGGCTCATCTAAATAGGCACGAATAAAACGTATCGCTTGTTCTCTCTCCGAGTCATATCGCGTATCTCGAATAAGCGTCCTTGATAAAAAAAACATACAAGTATTGATTATCTCGTTACATGGTGCTACTCTAGACACAAGAGTTGAATTCATTCGTCATCACAAATTATAAAACACCACTGTACCTAATGATGAAAATGTCGATATGATGATTAACAAAAAACAAAGTAATGGTAGATGCCGAAATCAAAGTTCGTAGTATTTTGTAGGCTACTATACGAATTTCCTTTGCAGAATCGCCAAGACAGCCTCGAATGCTAATTGAATTATTTCAAAATATCAGTTGAGAATATTCGAATAGATTGAATGACAACAATGGATCAACACTTGAGAAGCAACACCACTCGATTAGGATGACAAGAGCCGTATTTAATTTTGGAAATCACCAATACATGCACAACCAATCACGATAGATCTGATTGCGACCAATAAGAATGTCAACTTGCCTCTTTATAATACTATTAACAAACAAAACAGACATTGCTGGACCAGAACCAGAATTTGTTTTCTTTACAAGGTCCAGAATAGTTAGAGTTTTAGTCAGTGCATCCAGTCGAGTTTGAGCTGACTCGTTCAAGTTGCTCACAGTTTCTAAAAGCAAGGAGGTTGCAGCTAGATTGTATCAATAAGCAGTGTGTTCTGTTAGTAACAAATTGGATTAAATTGTCACTCTAAAGTCATGCTGGTCAAGATATCGCATCTTGAAAGCAGTATCCAAGTCAATGCATGACTGCCAATCCATTACAAGCGAAAAAGCTTCGTTGGACAGGTTAGATAAGACGGTTTGGGTTTATCTGGAGTTTTGAGTCGAGTGTATATTACAGCTAGTGTTTTTATGAGCCAGTTTCCAATAGCAACACTTGCCTAGAATTTGTGAATGCAAGTCGTCCATGTTCAGATGGAATCCTTGCAGAAATAAAGGGAAACTCGCGAGTTCAATCCTTCGTTATGTTATCTGATCGACTGCTTTAGTAATGCATTTTATATGTTGTTTATATTGATTGCTTATTGCAATGAACTTGACTGCGTGTAGTATTCAAACAATTTGACTTGAAATGCGGTCTCGCTGTTTATGGTTTGCGTATATCGCATAGTTGATTGACTAAATATCAACTCAAAATTACTTTATTCAATTGTACTTTTTTATTTTGATTATATAAACCACATTGTATATTCTTGGTTGCTCTTTTAGAAAACATTAGTCTTTTATTTTACACGAACTTTTGTAAATGGTTTAGATATATCCATCAAAGTCTCGTCGAGAAACAGTCTCTTGTATAGCCTTATCCTCGTTCATTGCAGATTGTGAACCAGCGCGTATACAATCAAACCATAGTTGACCAAAGGTACATGTTTCACCAGTCATTATATTACCATGTATAGCGTCTTCATTGGTAGTCCAAGATTCCATTGGAGTTGAAACTAAATAACTCATTTGCATTCGTCGGCCAGTTGATCCCAAATATATTCCATCAGATGGTCCTGCAACAGAATTCCTACTCTGATTTTGACTTGTATCAACACCACCATCCGCTCTGTCTGTTGTGTCCAAAAGATCTTGTTCTTCTCGATGTGTTAGTTTCTTTAGTCGGTCAGCTTCCTCCCATGCAATAGTTTCTGCAAGGTTTAAAGCATGTACTGCACCACCTCGTGCATGATTCATTTGAGTTGATTTGCTAGCTGCATTACGGTTTTTGTCCAACGTGGGCGATTGTCTACCAGAATTATCTCGCAATGGTTTTGTAAAAGAGTCCAACTTTGCACGCTTGGATCTAGATGAATCAGGTGTTGTTTTTTGATCATTGACTTCAGCAGGCAAATCAGTTGTGCATTCTTGAACAGGATTAGCTTTGCGTTTTAGTAGTGCCTTTTGATAATCATTCTTTGCGGTTTCAGACACACGTTGTAGACCCCATTCACCATCGTCTAAAAAATGCATGCAGTGTGTAGCTGTCAGGGTAGATTGATGCATATTTTGAACATCATCGGTAACCGGGTTTATTTTGGCCTGCACTACTCGAATCAAAAGCGATTTTCCGTAATCTCGCAATTTTTTGCCCGATTCTATTGGAACATTCCAAGTCTGTAGTGAGAGCATTGGTCCATCGTGAATGTTAAGCATTGGTGCTTGTACATCTACGTTTTTCAAAAGCTCAAATTCGCAAGTTGGGCCATGCAGCTTGATTTTATCCTTGAACAAATGGGATTTTCCGTGACATAAATACGATAGTTTTACCTAAAAGTTATATTGAAACAATGCAGGTTCAGACACTTTAAACAGCAACACAATCCAGAAAATAAACTGATTTACCCCATCTTTTATCGAAATAAAAACAGCATTCAAAGTGTCCAAAATCTGGGCAGTCAAAAGTTGTTCGCCATTCTTTTTTGACAACTTGTATCGTTTGCAACATGCATCAATATGCGGTATCTGCATTGAAAAGTACATATTCCGAGAATTTCCTGGTATAAACAAGGTCATTTTGACTGTTTGTTTCAATGCCAAAAACGACATGGATCCTCGCAATTCAGAAAAGCTTTGGACTAACATTAAACGCAGATCTACAATATCGCCATTACTGCATCTGTACTCGAATCCTTGCTCAACCAATGGCTGCTCGACAGAACTAATAAAATAAAGATGTAGAGTGTCATCACACACACCAGATTTTAGATTATCATTTAAAGACACTTTTGTAAAGGATTCTTTTCTGTTGAGCAAAAGTGAATCTTGGATTGGTTTGGTTTTGGACACCAAAGCAATCTGAGCAATGGCATGTTTAAACGCTGCTTTAAGATCCGGAAGAACCAGCCAGTTTTGTATAAAAACAGTCTATAAAGAGTCAGCACAGTATAGCTCAACAGACAGACGATCAAGCCATTACCTCTGGTGATTGAGTTGTATCAGTTGCTGAAACCGACGCATTTTCCAAAGAATTCAAAGTGGAAGTTGTTACTAATGTGATGCTTGACCGTTTGTGAAGAGTAGTCCAATAAGTACCCCATTTCTTGAGGGATGCTAAGAATGGTAAAGAGTTGGTCAGACTGCATTCATGTCAAAGAGTGTCAATGAGCTCAACAAACCTGCACTCAAGCCATCAGCTATTACTAATGTATCGACATGTATGTAAGAAGAACGAGTCATTATAAACTGCACTTGGTCAAGATGAATAAAAGCTCAAAACTGTTCGTCTTGCTCTACGTGTCTGACCAACAATGAATTCAAGCAATTGTTCAGATGCAGTCAAGTATTCTTGAATAATTTATAAATTTGTTACACATTTTACTGGTTGATTTTATCAATTCATTTCAAAATGATTCGAGTTTCTCTTTGAGAACTTGAATCATGTCGCTTCGAGAAACTATCACTTCTTTCTTGGCTTCAGTAACTGAAACTTCCTTGACTCGCATATCTTTGATTTTTACAATTTTTTGAGATATTTCTTCGCTTCCAATGATGATCGCTAGTGGGATCTGTTCGCGCTCGCAAGCTGTCCATTGCGCTGGAAGTTTGGGATTCACTTTAAACATAAACTCGGCCTTGATTCCTTGGTCCCATAGCTCACGCACAATAGCCATCCGTTCATGTAAAAGACCACCAATACCAATCACATATACTTGGGTGTGTGTAGATTTGACTTTGGATAGAGCCTCCTTTTGCAAAAGTATCGCAAACACTCGTTCAACACCAATGCTAACACCAACACATGGGATTTTCTTTCCACCAGAAAACATGCCAACTAGGTCGTCATATCGACCACCTGCTGCAATCGATCCAACTCCAGATGTCTCTATTTTGGGATCTGTAATCAAAAGTTATGGCAATGATGAATATGTATAGTTGAAGCCAAAACACACAACCAGAACAGAAATAATAGTAAATTGCAGAAAATTACCATCACTGCCAAGTAAAACAGCTTCATAAATGATACCAGTGTAGTAGTCAAGACCACGAGCAAGTGAAAGATCAAACACAACTTTATCGGCAACACCAAACAGTTCTAGGTACGAAAACAAAAGCGCCATGTCGTGGACTCCTTCCATTGCAGATTTGTTTTGAGATAGTTGAGAATCGCTTTCAAGAATAGCGCACAACTCCTTTCCTCCTGTTTACATTAAACCACACAACACACGCGAGTCAGTCATCATTATACAAGACAGCAATGGGTGAATCTAAATTAAAACTCGACACCTTTAAGCTTGACATATTCTCCAATGCGATCTGCTACTGCTCCATCAAGTCCTTTTTCTGTCGTCATCTCTTTACGAACATCATTCCAGGACATCTGAATACACGAGACGGCAAGTGAGTCTAAACGTCAATATCAGTCTTTTAGATTAAACCGTACCTTGTCAAGTTTGTCCACTGCCGACGAAATTGCACGGGTCTTGTCTGCTGGAACACCACACACAGCAAACATGCCATCCAGTATTTTTCGATGGCTCATCTGAAATAAAAAACCATGTCAACAACTGCTAGACTTGAAAACAATACAGCCCAGCTAGTATCTGAACATCAAAGATGAATCGAAAAAGTAAACTCAAACCTTGACACTAAAGTTTCCAATTGACAACGATTCCAGAATCTCAACCATTACACGAATTGCTTCTGCATCAGGAATCATCGGATCATAAACTCCAGCAATATCAAAGTCCTATGCGTTTCAACCATTAGTCAATAGCACACTATTGTGTATTCGACAGCCGCCAAGTAACATTATAGATCAAATCAATCTAAATCACTTACACACTGGTAAAATTCACGCATGCGTCCTTTGTTGACCGAAGGCTGATCTCGTCGATACACTTTGGCAATGTGGTATCGCTTGAAGTTCTGATGTTCACGATTCATTGCCAAAAACCGTGCAAATGGAACAGTGAGGTCATATCGCAATGAGCAAATCTCACCTCCTTGGTCTTGCAGGTCATAAATGAGCTTACTATCCTCGCCATATTTTCCAGAAAGAATCTCACGTAGCTCAAAAACTGGTGTATCAATTGTGACGGCGCCATGGCGACGAAATATGGCAGTGATCTTTTCAAACATACGTTCACGAATTGCCATTTCTTTGTCAGAATAGTCCTTTGTGCCCTATCTCGATCAAAAAATCAGTTTAAGCGTTCAAAAGATGGACATTGCAAGATTGCCATAACAAATGTCACTATTCCGGATCCCAACACATCAACACATACAACGGCGTTTCGGCTCAAACCACACATGGCATCAATACCTTGGGAACTTTGAGCGTATATTTTTTTACATCTTGAGAATCACACTGCTCAGCATTGCTGCTGGCAGCTTTGATTGCAGCCCTTTCAAGATTGAGTGCTTTGAGCTCATTAGCCAGCTTGGTCTCTTCTATCTTATTACCCTTGATCAATTTCTTTTGATCTTTGATGCACTCAATGCGAGCTTCGATGGTTGACAGATCACTCATGACTAGACCAGTTTTTCTTGTTGAAAATAACGAATACAAAGTGTTTCTGTAGGATTTGCGATGGTCTAGCCAGTAATGATAATCAGAATCAAAAGAGTATTTGCAATAAAATCCTCCTTTTTTTATAGTACGACAACGCTGTTGAATGGCAAATACACACTGACTGTATCGAACAGACGCAATTAGCATGCAATTGTTGCCTTGAAGTCAAGATTGGATTTCTTGCTCGCATTCAAAAGTCACTGGACTTCACGTGACAAACTCATGCTATTCTACTGAGATCCATGCACAGTTATAGTCACGCAAAATAGCACGTGTCTTGAAGCAATCGTTAACATTGCAATTGTTTCCATGCCAATCACCAGAAAAAATACCAGTCAGCTTTAAAGAGTTGAAAAAACAGTCTTCGATAAACTGGCACCAATCATTTGAGATTGACTGTTTATTATTTTGACATCCTTGTTCATTGTTTCACTTTTGTGAATACGGCTGATGAATAATCTAGTGTTTGATGGTCGATATTTTTCAAACTGTGTTTCAAAAATAGACAGTTGGAATCTAACATAGTTTAAGCGTGTCCTTTTAGATTCAAGACTATTGATAATAGACGGGCGCTTGACTAGTGGAACACCATGGACAGATCTACAATATAGAAAACACAGCCATAGTTTAGTTGAGCAAAGTGTCAGATTTGCAGCCATTACAAACAACACTGTAAATCGACTTACTCTTTCAATCATTACAAACTTATTCCAATCATCTTTGTTGGCCAATTTATTGCAAGTCGTGCATTTGACACTGTTTTGCAAAACAGGATAACCTATGTGTTGTAGCAATTCAAAGTCGGTGATTAATATAATGGTGATTTTATCAAAAGTTTACTAGATTTAACTTGCCAGTTATGATGCAAGCATCAGACTTGAACTTGCAAGAGTAGCACTCGAGTGATGCCTCGTAAATCGAGGTTCCACATTTGTCACAGTCGCGTTTATCCAACTCCTGATTAACACTCTGATCAAGGGATACCTGAAGCACCCAATCTCGAACTTCCTCTCGTTTTGCATCCTAAGTGAATTCAATAGTTAATCTGATGCAACTAATACAACTTTTAATCGGGAAATTGCAAACTTACATCCACCATTTTAGTTGGAAGTTGGATATCAAAAGGAACATCTGTATTGAAAAAATCTGTATTTTCCATGGCGGAAACATTTCCTTCTTCAATGGCCTCGCTTAAATCCAAAAACCTGTTCCAAAAAACAAATGCCATGTTGTTTCTACCAGCATCCTGAAAAATCGAGTTTGTCAATGCCTATTTTTTACTCAAATTACAGTTTTTGTCTTTTAAACTTTACCTTGGCAGCTTGACCTGCATCAAGAAATGCTTGATCAACTTGGATATCGCATGTATATCGAAGTAAAGAAATGGCTTGCTTGACTGCAAAATAGTGCAAATCACGCCTTTTAAAGCAATAGTTTTTAAGCGCCATAAAATGACTAATCAAAAGCAACGAGCCAAATTGTTCAGAAATTGCAGGTTGAGGTTTAAACAATGTGCCGTATATCTGACAATATTTTGTATACATGTGTTGTTAGTTTGGTATTTTCGACAGAGTATCAACAATCAATGCCAGCTATACAGTTTGCCACATATATACATTAGATTGCAAAAATATTGGCATATACTTACCAGTTTGAATAGAAAATCTCGCAATATCGCTATGCCGGTAGTTGTTTGTTCCTTCAACAAAGAACGGGCGAGATGAGTGTATACTTGGAAATTTTCTACATTTTGCGGCACCCCGTATTTAATAACGCATGCTGCTGCAGTCTCGTTTTTATTGTCCCTAAGCAAACTTGTAATGTAGGCTAGTAAGTACTTGTTGAATACCTCCTTGTTTTGATTAAATGTTTTTTCAAGACATTTTTTCCAGTCTCCTCGCTGAGCATATATTTCCAAGCCAGCATCGACATCGACATCAATTAGTTTATCTGCATTCCCGACTGTTTTTAGATGAGCAACATATGCAGCCTCAAAATAGTCTGTATATTTTGGTGCGTATGCTAGTATTTCCTTGGCTTTATCCCAGAGTTCTCCTGTAATGCAGACGTCTATGGCTTCTTTGTAAAGCTCGATACTCAAATATAAATCTCTTGCAGTTTCAAACTTTTTGATTTTGGTAAGCTGGGAACATGCCTGTACTACCACATCTTGCACACGATCTGGCACAAATTTTATCGCTAGATTTACTGCGTATCCCCATCGTTCCTCGAGAAATTCCAAATCATTGGTGTGCGAGGTTGACAGCTTAAAATACAAATCAATTGCCTTGGAAAACTCCTTTTGCTGCTCAAAGCTTTTTGCAGCACTGAGAATATGATCTTTGCCACCTTCACTCTGTCCGGTGAGATACTGATCGTACTCTGCATGCACCAATGCTAGCTTGTTTGGCAGATAGGCTTTTGCAAAGCGTATAGCTTCGAGCCAATTATTAGCATCTTTATAAAACTTGATGGCCAGCTCAGGTCGTTGCGCTCGAAGCACCAAAGATTCTGCTTTTGCATTTTCTCCTCGCTCAAATGTTACTTTTGCTTGCCCAATCAAAACTTCTGCAACACTTTCTGGCACATACATTTCTGCTACCGAAAGAGCGTCTTCCCAGCATTCGTTGTGAATATGCATGAGAATGGCTTCGCGTGGTTTTCCTGCAAGAATAAAAGCGGCCTCGGCATCTTTGAATCGGCCTTCGTCCTCTAGATACATTGCATGTTTGTAGTGTACATCAGCCAATTTATGTTTATCAACAAACCGACTCAGTTCAAATGCAAAATCAAATGCTCCGTTTTCTGTGGCAAAATCAATGGCTGCATCCAAAAGTCCAAACTTTCGTAGCAATTTGACTGCCGATTCACCGCCAAGTGAGCGTGCCCATAGATAGGCAACTTGCTTGGCAGAATTTGCACCACCATAAGTATTTCCGACCTAAACTCGCGAGGCGTTTAAAAATAATGCAATCAAGTTAGAATGATATTCTTGGTGTGTCCTGGCTGAATACATAATCTGTCAACCTTACCCTGTATGCATCTTCATATGCGTTGTTTGCACAATACATATTGATTGCAGCCTTCCATTCCTTTCCTTCAATGTAATGGTGCTCAGCTTGGCGATAGGCTCCTTCCGTTTCAAGTGTTTTTCCAAGATATACATGCGTTTCTGAAAGTAAATCTTTATGATAAACAGTCACAAGACGAATCATTTGATCATACTGTTTGTGATTTTTGTACATGTTGATTGCCAAGTCAGGTTCGTCTACGGTAAGATATAGCTTTTCAGCTTCGTGGAATTTTACTACACAATATCTTGAATGTTAGTCGCAATGGCTGCCGCAAGTTCAATTTATTCTTAAAAAACAACAATACCATTTAAACTTACATTTTGCTTCCATTTCCTTGGCTTGAGAAATATAAAGAATAGCAACATCTTCAGGAGACATGTACGATGTGGCAAGTGCATGTGCTTGCTCCCACATGTTTGCATTGGTGTACATGTCCACGGCATCTTTTGAGCATCCAGCCTGTACAAAATACTTTTCAGCAAGCGAATACTCTTGAACACTGGAAAAATGTCTTGCCAAAGACAAAAAATAAGGTTTTCCAACATCAATTGATTGGAGTGAGTCTACAATCGCAACAGCCTTTTTCCATTGTTTTGCTGTGATTGCAGCTTCAATCGCTTTAAAACTATTCCCTGCTTCAATGTAATGATTGATGGCTCCGTCCATTTGCTTTAATGAAACCAAATGATCGCCCCATTGCTAATCATTGACACAATGCAATCAGTCGCAACAATACTTTTCAAACTCACCATCAAGTGTAAATTACCTCTTCTAGTTTAACAACCTCCATTGGATAAACCACTCTGCAAAGTTCAATTGCAGCACGAAACGCTTTTCCTCGACGATAAGCATCCAAAGCTCGTTCGTTGCTGCCAAGTTTTTCATACAATTCTCCCGCCTATAATCATTTAAACAACATTAAAAAATTGACCGTAAATGTATCACTGCACAATGTTACCACACCTTTTCGTAAATTCCCGACTTGTATAAAGATGAAGAGATTCGCTCTGTCAGCTCAAAATTCGATGTTAGATTGTTGTTTAGTAAAACTGCAGCTGATCGTGCCGGTAGTCCTGCCTTGAGAAACAGATTGATTGCAGAAATGAAATCACCCTCTTCCTCTTTTAAAGCACCTTGATAACAATACATTGGTTGAGTTTACATGATATCTAAAACTATTTTCAGCAAATGTAAATCACTTACCAGCCTTTTCTTCTTGATTCGATTCAATCAGCCATTGGAAATAATTTCGTTTGAGAGTATCAAGCTCAGGATGACATTTTGCTTCTGCAACACGAATGGACAAGTCCCATTTATGTATTTCTTGGTACATGTTCATTGCTTCGTCCACACGACCCTGTTCAAGATATATAGTTTCTGCCATTTTAAACTGCTTGTCAAGAATAGCCAGTTTGGCACAAACCGCATAGTAACCATGCTCCATCTACACATTATAGCCATGTTAGTCTTATTTTGCTGCATGAATGATCAAAATCAAACAATAATCTCAAATATCTAAATTACATCAATCTTTTCAAAACCCATCGAGTCGGATATCTCATTTACAGTAGCCAAATAGCGTGCTTTTGAAACATCGCCCAATGCAGCAAAGCATCGTTCAGCAATAACCAATTTTTGGTCTGCGAGAGCAACACTACTTAGACTTTTCCACATGGCCTCTGTTTCAGGCGTCATTTCAAGAGTCTCAAGCAAAGAAATTGCTCTAAAGTTGTAGTTAGTAGCGGAAATGAGTCAATAGATAAACCAATGCAACAATATACCTATCATAGCTACGATCCTCCAATGCACTACCAAATTCAATTAGTCCCTCGTCAAGTGTATATGAAACGGTATTCACTCCTTCGTCAACAATGACTTCTGTTTTTCCATTTGCTCGCTCAATATCTTCTACTTCACCCTTTAAACATGTAATTGTACAGTTCAATAAGTTTGGTTTCAAAGGTGCTCATTATTTATAGATTGTTTAGTCATTCGCCTACCTTGATAGGAAACATGGTCACGCGTTCTGGACTATCGATGGAATACCAGATACAGAGATTTGCTCTACTTTGTGCAACAACGACTTCACTATCAGGAACCCACTATTTCAAGTTTTACATGAGTACATTAATGCAAAAAATAAATTGGCCAAATGTACATACTTGGACATAGCTGCAAAAAGACAGTAGTGTGGTTCGAACTTGTGTACGAATGTCGTATAGGTGAAGCTGACAGTGTACATCTCTGAATAAAAGTTTTTTTGCATTGATTGAGAGTTTAAGCCAATCAATTTTTGTATCATGAGATATAACCGCTACATTCAGGCTGCTTAAAAGATCCAAAACATGAATCGTTTGCAGATCCACAAGATATGCCACGCGTTTAATGTCGTTTTCATTTCCATGCTCATTTAGTTGAACACTTAGCAGGTGTGGATTCATGTGTTCTGTACGACAGGACCCAAGAATTTCATTCACGCCATATTCTACAAGGGACAACTCGCCACTGTTGAATACCATGCATGCTAGTGGGCTTTCAAAATAAAAACGCTCGTTTCCACTTCCAATCCAAGGAATCTGTATATAGATATAGGATTGTTAAAAATCAATACGTGTCCATGTTAACGGAATTTTGTCAAGCAATAAACTACTTGAGAATCCATAATAGTTTCATACCTCGCTTAGTTTACATGATGCTAAATCACCCATAAGGAGAGTCTCGGGAGTAGTGGCAATCAAGAATTGATCTTGAAAAATGTTTACTTTTTGAATTTCGTATCCATAGTGAGATTTAAGTACAATACGTGAGCCAGTGGATAGTCGTTTAACAATGACTTGGCTTGGCGAGACGTAATTGAACTCAAATTTTCCCTTGTATCTTGAGCGACGCAGACAACAGTCGAATAGTTCAACAGCACCACACATGTTTCCCTAAAATAAAAAATACCAACTTGTTATTATGAACAAAGCAATTATTTTGCTTTAGAAATATACAAGCCATTTAACAGCCACATTGGTATTGTGTTTATAGTCAGTCGTGTATTGAAACGTACAGCAACAAGCCTAGATCCGTCTGGCTTCCATGCAAGGGCTGTGATTGTATAGAAATTATCAATGATTTTGGCAGGAGCTTCTTCCCAGCCACCTTTTCCTGTCACATAATTGAAAAGTTGAAATCTAGTAATGATTAAATTGTAATTTATATTAAACATCTTGGTGCTTGTATTTGAAACATGTAACCCAATATAAACATTCATCATACCGATTGAAACTTCCAATAGCAATACTTTGACCAGAAGGGCTGATTTCTGCTACTGTCATTTCATTGACTTGATCATCTTTGCTAAAATCATTTTGCTGGATAATTCGTCCTAAAATAATCAAAATTTTGAAACATGGCATAAACATTCATGGTTTTGATCAAGATGATTACAATCAAAAGCTTAAAATGATGTACCTTCGTTATCGTAAAATACAACAACATTGTCTGGACCAACAGCAACAATTGATTCTCCCCACAATAAAATCATAGGAGAGCAGTGATGGGTTGCAAATTTCCCCTGTGTGATATTTAAGTTGAAGAACAAGTAAATTTTCAACTCGTTCAGCATCGTGTATTAACTCAATGTTATACCTGTGAGGCTCCAGATAGCCCATCATCAAAGTAAAAGCGATACATTGAACCATCCATGTGTCCAGTCATTATAGAGTTTCCATCTATAGAACTTGTTGCGGATACTACAAGTGAATCGGTTTGGTATAAAGTTGCAGCTTTGTTTGATTTCAAATTTCCTATTCGAACCTAGATTTTGATTCCAAATGTGTCAAATATACCGATTTAAAACCCATCGTTATAAGCATTCTATTCATCACTTTTCCAACCTTTCCATCTGCAAGACCAAAAACCAGTGAATTGTGTTGTTCTTTTGGCCAAGTTAGGCATGTGATTTCCGCACTTTGGATAAACTTGTTACATATTGATTTTTTCTCGCCCCAATCTAACCCAAGTTTGTAGACAAAAACTGCACAATCAGACTGTGCAATTGCAAGCCGGGTTGAGTCGGGTGAAAAGGCTAGTCCGCATATATAGTAAGACCGAGCTGTCTATAGGTAGTATTGTAAAAATAACGCGTTAGATATAAAAACAGTTCAAGCAAAAGGCTGCTAAACTACACAAGAAAACTTGTGGATTAGACCATGTACAAATAGGTCTGATGGTCTCTTGACTACAGCTATAGACGGCTGTACTACTCTACCTTTTGGTCAGCAGGCTTGGTGGAAAAACGGTCTTTTTTCTCTCCAGTTTCGTCAAATAAATGAACCACCCGATCTGCTGTTACTACAGCCAGCTTTTGGTTGTTTGGTGACCATGCCAAAGCAGTTACACGGTTTGTCGTATCTCCACTTGGAGAAATACACTTCAAGTGTCTATAATTGTAAATAGCAATATAAGTATTCTTATACTGTGCATGCTGTAGAAATACAAAATGAATTGTACTGTATGCTTAGTATACACAAGTCACCTTATTTGCATAGCTAAAGATGCGGTCGGAGTAAACCTTGAAACATGAACAGTTTAAAGACGCGTCCGAGTTCGCTAGATATATGGGGGCCGGTCGCTATTGACTATTGGTATACGTAAAGAGAATTAACGGGCCAAGTGTCGAGTTCATCTGCGTCTGGTCAGACTAAAGGTGAGCTTTTGAATCGCCTATCCAGCTATCTTGGATACAGCATACAATATTTGGAGGCCTGACCCCAAAAATAATATGGTTTTTTAATGTAATCATTTCAATATTAGACTTTACTAAACATATCAACGACTTTATCACTTTTATAGCATCGAGTCCATGTCGCATATTCTTGCAGCGTGGATTAACAATGAAGTCGGGCTATCCAAGCCTGTTCAAGGAGAATGCCTTGATACAAGCTTTCGCTCTGGATATCTGTTTGGTGAGCTTTTAAGCAAACTGCAGATACATGGCCAGAGCATGACCTTTGTCAATTCAGAGTCGGTTGACGCGCTGATAAAAAACTACTCGCTGCTGGAAGAGACTCTGCATAGTAGGTTGAACATCAAACTCTCAAGTACTTACGCGCTGGATATCATCAATGGAAAACGAGGTGCTGCTACCAAACTCTTGTATCAAATCAAGAGCGCATTGGATGAACTCAAACTTTATAATACAACACTAAAATTCGATAACCACGTCACTCTGGCATGTCCAAAGCCTTTAAAAAATGCAAATCATAACAAAACATATTCTTATCAACACAGAGAGCTTCCCAACGGAGATTTGATTTCATACCCCTCGAGTCCAGCTGGTATAGTATATTTTTCAAATTTTGCTTACGACGACAAGTAAACATACTAACCTTTTTAATGACACTATTGTTACAAATACAATGAACTGCTATTAGAACAAGTAAACCCATTGGTTCCTCCTATCCGCAATGCAAAACATGTGTATCATCAAAAAGAAGTCAAATTTTTTTCAGAGATGTTGAAAGCAAAGCTAAAAAGATATCAGTTTGTTCAGGAAGATAAGCCCAAATTTTTTGATGCAGTAAATCAAGTAAGAAACTATCACAATTTTATTTATCTTGAACAAATATGCCTTGTATTAATTCATTCAGAGTATGTTTTTTATTTGATAGACTCCGCACACAAAAAAGATGAATGCCAATTTAGCTCTTGCCATCAAACACAAGACTACAAAAAATTACAATGCAGCAGTGAAAAAAACCTGTAAAATTCTTAATTCAGATGATATAATGAGTGCGACTCGTGTTCATGAACTAGACTCGTCTGAAAATTTAAAATCAGTTACCAATCTCGAGTGCACTGATTTAGATTTCAAACCAAAACTTGAGTCTCCAGATGAAAACTATTCAGTAAGAAGTACTATACATCCAACTTTATTGGCCAACTATTTTGGATATAATGAAAGTTTACTCACAAGCTAACACGTTGACACAATGATGGTTTAATGTACAGCTGGCTGCAAAGGTCAATAACGAGATTTTGAAATTCGAGCAAAAAATGGGCATTTACAATTTGAGCGAGGAAGCTATTGAAACTGATCCAATCTTTTCCAAAGAAAGTCGTAAAAGCATTTGCACGTTATCCTCTAGTTTCAATATTGATACTATCAAAGCAACTGAAAATTCAGGAAATCAGTTTGGTCAAAAAATTATTTTAAAACCTATAGTTGCAGAAAATCAAGAGAAAACCAAGCAATACCTAGCAAAAATCCGGGTAAGATTACAGGGCTGTATGACAAGAATTTATATTTTTGTTGATAGGTTGAGTATCTTATACATTTAAAAACTGCAGAATCAGCGTTTAGAGGAAGAGTATTCTCGAAAAGACCGAGAACAGAGACGCAGAAAGATCATACTAAATCAACAGCAGGCAGAGCAAGAAATGGAGAAATTGAATATGGAGAATTTAGTTGTATCAAAGTTGCTAAGGCAATCCAAGCAAGAACGACGAATTGCTGAGCAGTATGTATATCTAGCTAGTTTTATCATACGAGCAAGTTATATCTAACATTTGTAAAATTTCAATTCCAGATTGATGCAGATTCGACATGAAAAGGAGATTATGCATGATAATCGCGTTTTTAGAGAAACACAGTATGCCAGTCAAAGACAAAAAGATTATGAAGATGCCTTGACTCGCGAATTTGAGTTATCAGAGCAGGCGCGTATAGAGTACAAGGAAAAAATGTCACAGCAGATGTTACAGCATTTTGAGATTCTTGAAGCCAAGCGAGCAGTAAAGCATCAAAAAAACCTTGTGTATTGCCATGATATTGTCAATGAGCTGATAAATATAGCTTTTGAGGTGACGTTTTTATAAATAGAAACACATGGTATCAGTGTATGTGTTTCTAATTTCAAAAACATTCAATTTCACTTGTAGATTTCCGATTATTGTATTCTAAATGATAGCAAACAAGTATCGCAACGGCAAATGCGCGAGTGGAAAACAATGTTTATATGCTACGAATCGGTATCAAAACCAAGTGTTGTAGAGATTGAACAGGAAATGAAACTGGTTGAAAATACCGGTGCTACAGCTTATTCCGAAGGCACGCTGACTGAAAAACCATCTACTTTAAACACAGATCCTAAAACTACAGTACTTGATGACGCAGAACTTTCTGATTATCTAAACAGTTTTGGAATATGGCAGCTTTCTGCACAAAAGTAAGACATTAACTATTTTGAAGAATGACACTCTGAAAAATGGCAATTACTAACTTGTTGAAATTACAGCCCAGTAACCAACTTTTTGCTTGGCCAGCTCGTTGAAAATATAATGACATTGTCTGCGGTTCCTGAGGCGGTATACGAAACTGTACCCATTCCATGTGTACCACTACGTGTTGCAATCATTGGCAAGCCTTTTTCAGGAAAAATTACGCTTGCAAGGAGTTTGGCCGAGATGTATAACATGACTTTGTTGCGTGTTGACGACCTTATGAAGGAGGCAATAAGGTTTCCTCTATAATTTTTTAAATGTTTAAATGTTTAAATTTACTTTTACTAATACAAATCATGTACGATTTGGTAGTGTTGGTGATCCGGCTCCTAAAAAGCTGACTACTGATGCAAAGGACAAGAATTTGAAAAAAAAGCTTAGTAAACAGCAAATTGGAGCCAAGATTCAATTAGAAATGCTTGAAGGACATGGTCCAAACGACAGCATGTTGGTGTCGTTGATAATTGAAGCTCTTGGCCAGAAACCTATAAACCCTGGAGGCTGGATATTGGTTGGATTTCCACAAACAAGAGCTCAGGCACAACTTCTTGAGCATGAACTGTCTGGGTAAGCAGATGTTGGTTTTATACAGTTTTACAGTCGTGTTTATGTAAATTGAGATATTTTTGTATTCATCTTGGTGATTTTACTTGGGAATAAGCAGTGCTTAAATATTGTTGTACTTTCCACTAGAAATTGACTGTTTCGTCAATAGGCATTCCGAACCTTTTCAAACACAATGTCTATGAGACTGGCTGTTTACTATGTACTTTGATATCTTTAATGTTTTATTTCACGTAAATACGGCTGCAGTTGAAAGCATGTTGATCTGACAATCTTTTATTAAATTGTGTAGATACGAAGATCCAAAACCAATCAAAAAAGGCGATTTAAAACGATCAAAAGATAAAGATAAATCTGCATCTAAAAACAGATCAATAATCGCACCTGTAGATGTACAGTGTGGTTCAACTACAGTATCTCCTGTCAGTGGCTTGGATTGTGTGCTGCTACTTGATGTGAAAAACGAGATATCTGTTAGCAGATGTGCTGGTCAAAGATTTGACCCTGTTTCTGGGGAAACATGCCACATTGAGCTTAATCCTCCGCAAATTTTACCAGTTAGTTGTAGCAAGATATTTTGATCAGTTTGTGTTGTTTAGAATGATTTCTGATTGTGTTTGGATTTTAGGGAACATTTGATCGACTAGCCTTGCTAGATGACGAGTCACGCGCAAAAACGCAGTTGCAGTACCAGCTGGTTGCATTTGAAAATGAAGAGGAGCAGCTCAAAAATTGGTTTTCTAGATTTGACAACTTGAAGGTAGGTTTAAAATGTTTGATCAATTCAAAAATCACGAGTTAATGGTGGATTGCTTTGCTTAGCTAGTGGAGGCTGGCGAAGACGTGCAAAGTACCTTTAATCAGGCTGTAGCGGTTATTAACCAAACAATTTCCTTGAAAGAATCAACAAAGTCGGACGAAGATGCAATATACAAAGAGAATGATGGTAGTGTCAATTTGTCTTTAATAAGCTGTTGACATTTAATTTTAAACTGTTTTTTGTATACTCGTAGGATGCAATCCTAGTACTTTTTACAAAAGTAGTGATGCGGTTCAGGAAATTAATGAAGATGACAAAAAAACGGATAATGCAAAAAATACATTTGAAGGAAATCATGTAAATGCAGGAATTGCAACCATACCTGGAAATGTTCAACCTGAAATACAATCTGGAGCCCTGCAAGTTAAAGCTGCCACTCCAAACGATACAATTGAAAAACAAAAAAGTATTGGGGTTTGTGTTCAATCAGGCCAATCCAAAGATAAAGGTTTGAAATTTTTTGACAGCAATTAGACTTGGCAAAGTATTGATATTATTAGATTGACACGACAAACCAATGTTACTTTACTTGAATCTACTAGCACCATATGAATCTGTTTTGTCAATATCTGGAAATTCACAAATGGATGCATTGTCACATCATATTGCTCGAAAATGTACCACAAATGGAAAACAGGTTCCTTCTCAGGATCTGGCTGAGATATTAACAGATCGTATGTATTGAAAAAACTGTATTGCTGAAAAAAGTTTGGGTTGGCATGATTTGACCTTGTACAATCAATATTTTGTAGAATGGACAACGATTGAAGAAACATATACAGACACTCTAAAGCTTACATTTAGATCCATTAGAAATGAGCAAAATTTGATTGCCCAATATTTCTTTGATGTCAAAACGTCGTTTCAAAAGTTTTTACAGAGACCTGATTCAATGCAGGATTTGATAGATGTGGCACAAGCAGAGTACAACGCAATAGAGGACGATATTAGGTACGTAGCACCATTGATATGTAAATAATCAACTCGATAATTGACAAATGTTTAAATTCAGATCTGATTTAGATACTAAATCGGAACTACATCAACGTATTGAGGATTTGAGAGATCGCTTATGGGAGATATCGGACAAAAGAAGAGATGATGCTGAAGCAGAGCGTTTGTCGCTTATTGAAGATAAATGGACAGAAGATCATTCTATTATTCTTGCAAACACATATATATTGATCATGCAAGCTGAAGTAGATCGATATCTGGGATCTTGCCAATTGATTACAGATTATTATAGAGATTCAAACCTCAAAGTATGCGCTTGCCTGTTTTACCTGCACAGTTGATGCTATTAAAACTCACATGAATAACATTTTTGCTATTTTTTACATAGCCGCTTTCTGACATGAATAGACTACAATCAAAAATACATTTTATCTCACCATCTGCTTTAGCTCCAATAGAAATTGCATCTATTTTGGTTACTGCACACGAGTCTCATGTAGCACAAAAACGCGAAGGTATTCAAAGTGCAAGCATAAACGAGCAAGTAGTACCTTTTCAAGCAAAACCAACAAAATCTGGCAATACCGTTTCATCTTCACAAGGACAAGCCAAAGAAAAAGACGTGACAAAGAAGCCAGCCACAGGAAATTCAAAAACATCGGCCAGTGCTACAGCTACGGCTTCGATACCGGCCATTACTATAGATCAATCAATTCGTCATGCTACTCCTGCACAATACATGCCGCTTGAAAAAGATCCAATTGTTATTGATTATGAAAATATTAATTTTCCAGATATTCAAGCTGCCTACGAGATGTGTATCGGATTTCTCACGCAAAACGATCACGGAAGCGATATTCCATCTGCATATATACCTGCTGGGGAACGACGCGACAAAAAAAAGCCTTTTGAAGTAGGAGAGAGCAAGAGTATGTAAAAATTGATATTGCTATATGTACATGGAAAATTGTGCACTATAGTTGATACAGTATAGTTGACTTTAAACAATGATAACTAGTTGATGATGCCGAGTCTCAACAGTCACCCGAGCTTTTAAAAGCACTGGAGTTAGAAGAGCAAGTATTGCGATATCGTCTAGAGCGCGTGCGACAAAAATCCATTGATCATTTGAAAGTTAGTATTAAATACTGTTGATGGCTATGCTAATTTGATGAGTAGAAGCTAAAAAACTGTGTAGAAATTTCGGCAAAAAAGCTTTGAATCTTTTATTTTGTTAGATGACTGGATTGGAGCACGCTTTCAAGCAGAGATGAATGCTGCCAAGGACATGACAAACGTATTTAAAGAGGCTATAGAGTCGGAAGAAAAACTTTTGAATCAGCTTACACTTTCTGGAGAAAAATTTCAGGTGGATTTCGGCAAACTAACACTTGAACCTGAGCTTGTTATGCCCCCTGAAAGTCCAGTCGAAAAGTCACGTATGTATATAGTTTATACATGGTTGTAATAAAATATATTTACTAACTAGTGTAACATTAATAGAACCAGATCAGTTTACTGTTTTACAACTGCTTCACTTTGGTAATCAACTGCGCACACTTGCACCTGCTGGACAAATTTCATGCAAGCATTTTTATGATTACTTGGCGCGGGCTGCTGCACTTGGATCTACAAATGATTTTTTTCCAGAAAGTTACTGCAATGTTGATGTACAGAAATTTCAGCAAATATGCTATGTCCTTGATCCGTTTGAAACAGGATATATAGATTGGCGTAAATTCATTATATTGAATGCACGAATATTGCCAGTCAATCTTTCATCATTTATTGATATTAAATTGGACTTTGATAAACTGTCGCATGGCACACATCAAAACCAGGTAGATTTTGTACCAGCTATTTCAAAACTTTGAACCATGTTTATATTAGTAGAAAAACTCATATGTCGTGTTGATTTTAGTGTTCAAAATATGAATTCATGCAGTTGTACTTTTGGTTTGAAAATGACTTTCAAAAATTAGAAGACTCCCAGTTAAGACATTTTGATCGACCTGGAAAACTTAAAGACGCACTGTTTGGTATGTACATGTTTGATACTGATATGGTTATGCTATGTATGATTTAATCACACTGATTTATGCAATTGCATTGTGTAGAGCTATTTTCCAAACGGATTTCCTCTGATTTGATGAGTATTCCAGGTGAGACTATACACTATTTTCAATGCTAACAATATATGTAGAGTTTCAAAATCAATAGATGACATGATTTTGATAAACCCAAATTTAAAATCGAGATATTTGAAATATTTGAAATAGAAACTAAAAATATGTTTATCTTGAAAATAATTGTTTATGCAGAAGCTCTGCCTCTTGACTCGTCCTTTTCTTTGGAAAATAACAGTACTCTGGAAGATCAGCAATATTTAGATATTCGCGAGTTTCTAGCATGCTGTGCACTTGATGAAAGTCCCATATGTGGTCTTCAAAAAGCCTTTTATGCATTTGGAACACTGGATGGATTATGCACAGCAAATGATGTGTATGATCTTTTGCACCACTTTTTAAACTTTTCCAAATCATCTCACAGACTCGATGAAGATAGTCTTGAAGATCCATATCCAATGGTAATTCTTGGCATTGTTTTGCTTTTTAAGCCCAACGTTGTAGCTAACAGAGTATTTAGTCTACCATTCAACATGTTTTTGAAGAACAAAAGATATCAAAAGGCGGGATGATTTCGTTTGAATCTTTTATTGCAGGATGTCAAGCGGTAGGACTGGCAATTTTGTCATGTCCACTTTATCTGATCGAGGTATGATACTATCTTTATCCGTTTTTATAAACATAGGTCTAACCATTTTATTAGGATATCACAATTTATAATGCACGATCCAGACCATCTTCTGGATTCGATTCAAGTAAAGGCATGAAATAAATCATTTACGGCCGTATTCACGTAAAATGAGACGATTGTATCTTGCAATGAATCTAGTTTGCTCTGAAATAAACAGTATTTAGATATTGTCGTCTCCTACTAAACACTGGCTTTAATAGACATTCTCTGTTTTTCATTGTCTGGGATTATTTGACGCACAAAGTCATTGCTACACTAAATTAATTTTCATTGGGGTTTAAAAATATTACATTGTGGAACGAAATGCTGCCTAGAATGAGATGAACGTTTGGAAATGTTTCATGGTATTGTTGTATCTTGAATTTCATATATTTGCGTTCTAATTCAACAAAGTAAACATTGGGCAATCATCATGGAATGAAACTGTTGTTTGCATTTTATGATACTTGGTTTGAATTGAAAGTTGAAGATTGAACAAGTTCAAGAATGTGAAGATTTATTCAGTTTGCAAAAATAAACACCGAGAAAGAACAGTGAGCTAAGAGTTCATAAAACAATATTGCTCACTAATATTGGCAAAAGCCAAACATGAGACTAGATGTTTATTATGTATTTGACACTTGTTTAGTGCTTTATTTTACGTGAATACGGCTGTAGAATAGACACTTGACTACTTTTGAATGAGTTTACCACACATTTTGGCAGAACAAATAAAAGTTGATGTGATGCTAGCAGCAGATCTCGCATAAGAAAACTGGTATTATCCGGTGCTCTATATATACTACTGAGTTTATTTGCTTGATCTGGTGGGTGACTGCTTGTTGAGTTTGGTTCTGGCACGAGAGTTTTGGTACTCTATCTATAGTCTACGCCAGCCTAAAATAATTGTGCAGTTTTACAAACCAAAAACTATTATTTTTGAAATAATGCACCAACCAACTGTTTGAAACATACAGTATTCTAGCAGTATTCTACAAATTGTTGCTACTACATGATGATGCAGTTTACGTTAATTTGTGTGAATCAAATCAAGCTTATAGTTTAATTAGAGTTTAATGACATGCTCGTAATTGAATTAAACTATTCTGCGTGTCATGATTCGCATTAATATTGTATTGATGTGCAAGTATAAAAACATCTGATTTGGTGTATAACATGCTCGTTAATTTGTCTATTATGAAGTTTACTATTATTTCGACTGTGATTATCACTGCTTCTGCAGTCATTGCTGTTCCTGCCATCAATGACAGACTCCAGTTTAATGCACCGTCTATCAACCAAAATCAAAACACTGGTATCGATACTGGATCTGGATCTGGTCCTGGCCTGTCATCTGAGTCTGGTTTTGGATCTGAGTCTGAATCTGGACCTGCCATTCAGGATGCAGCCAAAATCCCAATTTTTTCAGCTCCAACGTTTTCAAAACCAGTATTTCCACAAAACACTGCTGATACTCAAAACATTGATATTCCACATCAATCATCCGTCTGTTCAGTTGATGATTACGCAAACACCATCCAGAATTTGCAAAATGTAATCCAACAACAAATGTCAACCATCCGTGACATGCTGGATAGATTGCACGCATCCAGTATTCAACAACCAGCAATGCCTGATTCATCGTTTGATTCATCATTTGGTGCACGTCATGATGCATTGACTCGTTTGCATGATTTGAATGATCGTCTTGGCAACAATATGGTCAGATTCACGACTGCTAGTCCATTGGTTATGGATTCATGGTCTGATGTCAAGAGCGGTATGAAACCATCATGTACTGGAATCAATGCGGCTTCCACATGTCAAGAAAATGCAATCAAGAGTGATGTGTCGTGTGGTGAAGACAAGTCTGCAGCAGTAGATCGAGCTAATGCAGTTCGTGGATTCATACGTGGCATTGCATTGCAAAAACTTGCATTGTTGGACTGTGCATCATCTAATCTTGGACAGCAATATCAAGGTAACCAAAAAACACAGCTACTGCAGCAACTTGATCGTGTTCGTGAAGCCACGGCAAAACTTGAATTGCAGTCCAAATCGCTATCATGTCGTGCCAAGCAACTAGGCAGCTGTGATTCCAAGATTGGTGAGTGTAAAGGTGTTCAAGATAATACACGCTTGGAACGACGATGGTGGGGAGCAGGATCAGGAGCTGGATACGGTGCAGGAGTTGGTGCGGGATATGGTGTAGGCATGTAATAATTGAATCTACCCATTTTTTGTTAGCACACCTAAAAAGCTTATTATATCCAGACTGGGAATTTTCCCATGCTTGATATATTTTTGCAACTCTGTTCACACTTTGACACAATAAACTCAACTTGCATGTATGTGAATTTGTAATATTGACTTGAAGGATGTTTAAGCTATTTTATTATTTGTTGGAATGTATTGTAAAGCTGTATTTGATTCGAATGTGGGAATAAAACCTTGCAGTTGAGGAATATAAAAGCCAATACACTATCTTTATTGATCAACCAATCTTGGCTATTTATAAAATGCATCTGTTTACTATTATAACTGCAGTGATGGTGCAGATCGCAGCAGCCATTCCATCTTATACTACTATGGGTTACACGACTGAGAAACGCGATTTGGGCACAGGTTGTCCATACACTCTTGATCAATATGGGACTGCTGCGATGCAGTTTCATACCACCATGCAGCAACAACAAACAGCCATTCAAGCACAAGTTCAGGCCACTGCTACTGCCATAGCAACCAATGGCGTAGCTATTGCTTCGGCCAATGCTGTTGGTGGTGCAGCCGCGGCACCAGTGGTTGATCCATCTGTATACTGGGCTCAGTGGCAGAACTGGAATACCAATCTGGCTAGTTATGGAAATGTTTTGTGGAATGCTGGTTGTTTGTCTACTTACTGGGACAACGATAGCAATTATTATAATGCAATGATTGCTCTGCAGCAAAATCTCGCACTTCAGGTAACTTTAAACTCGAAGGGTTGAGTTACTATTCTAAATATTAACATGTAAACCCATTATAGAATCAGGCTATTTGGAATAATATAGCCGCTGCTAATCAGCAAGCTGCAGCACATGCCAATGCGCTGTATCTACAGACTGCAACCCAAAATGCGCTGACAACATTCAATTCGGCAGCATGCCAGATTAATACAGCGTATGGAGCACAGTTGGGATGGAATAGTGTTTCGGGAACTTCATGGAACTGTTGAGGCTTATATTGAACTGAATTCCTTGGCATATCATCCAGTATGCAGAATGATTAAATAAAGTTTGAAGTTGGTTCAGATCTTGTCGATATATTATCATGACATTGGCTGAGCGGTAAGTAGTGTTGGCTAGAATGATAGTATTCAGCCATTGCTACGTGTAAATGGTTTGTATTAACGATGCTCATGCTGTATTCGCCTCAAGGTTTGCATTGATTGAAAGGGATAGAGCTGTTGCTGCCAAGACTCGAGCAGTTCATCCATCATCCTCTACAACTGTTCAGAAAAGACTTGAGCCATCCACTTTTAACAAAAGACTTGATGCAAAGACTGCTGCAACTCTCTTGAAGCAGCAACAACAGACTGGTCATAAAATGTCCAATTCTGCTGCTAGTATGATGACCAAGCAAAGTAATGGTCGTACTAAAGCATCCAAGACCATTTCAGTGGTCAAACCCCTTGTAAAGCGTCTTGGACCCAAACCAGGTCCAATTGAGAATCGTCTTGGCAAGCGGCTTATTGACCGGTTAGGTGATAAACCCACTGCTGCTGGAAAGACTAAAGCTGTATTACGCTCCAAGAAAGCAGGAAAGGTATCCAACTCGACTCCTAAAAGCAAGACTCGAGGACGTGTTGCTAATATTGGCTCATCCAGTTATTCTGCAGCAGATATGATGGATGATGACGATTACAAATTTGGTCAAGCTGCAATATATTAATTCTCGATATTTCAAGATTATAATTAGACTGGTTCATTACTATGGTTGCAGTTGTGGAGTGGATCTCTATTGCAGTGTGGATGGATGCGCAATCATTACTGCACGATAAGCCTTCAACATGCTTCGACTCGTGCATTACAAAGTATCGGGTGAAATTGCAATAGATTCAAGTGGTGCATGTGTTGCTTGATCAACAGACTCACCCCAATCACTTGCCGGATCTTGTTGATCAGTAGTTGTTGCATACTCGATAGAAAGCCGAGCCGATTCCTTATTAGACCGTGTCGGCTTGTCCTTGTCTGAATCAAAACAAATGATGCTATCGGCTGCATATACTTTTGTCTCTGTGGACTCCTGTTTTTGCTGATGTGCACAATCGCACAAGTCTTTTAGCTCGTCTTTATGCGTATTGACATACTCGACGGCTGTACATGCCGCTGCTTTTTTGGCATCGCGTTGCCCAGTGCCGAGACATTGAGCCAATACCATGTTGTGATACGTGATAGTTGCGGTAGTACCTCCATGTAGACCATATTCATATCTGAATGTTTTGTTTTTAAAAATAGTTGGATTTCAGTACTTTTTGGCAATTGTATTCAACAGAAATGCAGACAATAGATTTGTAGTTGTCAAATTTACCCGACAAAAAACATACGTGTAATCTATCTTGACACATTTAAACAATGAATAGGACAAGGTTCGCAATTCAGCAACTGGGTTCTCGTATATCATTGATTCTCCACCAAACAGCGATGTGAATCGCCACCACCAAGGTGAGATCACTGTGATGTCAAACATGCTTTGCACGCAGTGTATATCAAATTGAGAATCTACAAATACAGCACCTAGCATGGACTCGTAAACATCACCTGCAGTTTTTGGTGCTGTATTTCCCTTGTTCCAAAACAATCGAGCAGAGGCAATTTGAGTAGCTGACGTCGATATTGGTAATGGAGTAGATGATTCAGATGCAAGATAGCCTTGAACCCATGTAGCAAACCGCCCGATTGCTGCTTCCATAGTCATATCTGTATGGCGTATATACTTTACCAACCCAATTTGAATCGACACACATGCCAGAAATTGATTGCAAACAAGCTCAGCGCAAAGTTTTGATAATCCACCTGGATTCAACGGTGGTGTAATTTTATACAAATGTTGCATTACAAGGTAAGAAAGCACTGCATCTCCTAAAAATTCAAGCCGTTGAAACATGCTACCCAGTTTTCCCGTTCCTGAATGGTTATAGTGTATGGTATCAACGAGTTTATGCATATTTCTTACACCACGTACATCAAACTGGTTTAGTGATATACGAATGTTGTGGCTTGACCAAATCACAATCACCCATATTGTCGACTGTCCAACTCGTTGACATTCAAACCGTGTCATCACTAGTCACCATATAATGGTTGACTGGTTCGTTTGATTGACCTGACATATCGACACTTTGCAAACCTTGACTTGATTCATCAACTTGGATATTCATATAATATTGGGTTTGTATCATCATGTTGGACTCGTTATCAAATACCTTGATGTGTCCATGCAACTCAAACTCGATATACACACATTGGTTACTGTTTGACATGAGTGGGTCAATCATCAATACCAGACAATGCAACTGTATTAGTTGTATGATACAATCAATCATGGTTGACTCATCACCATCAAATATCAAATGTTGATCACGTATACATTGATTTGTAATTGCATGGTCTGTTGGCAATGCACACTATGATATGCTTGACAAGTTGTTGATTTGCAGTAATCAGATGTGCATCGCCTGTAACATTGGATGCAATTGACGAGTTGTAACCGCAAGTCAACAACCATGGATATGTTGGTGATTGTGTTGACTATATGATTGGTATTGATTAGCTGTCATGATCGATTGGTGGACAATACAATCCACATTGATTATGACGTGTTGCAACTAGTTGATATATGCAGATTCGACTGATGATCGAGTATATGTTGATGAGTAACTCTGTCACTGTTTGGTTTGATTGGTCATTGCTACTGCTTGTATATGCAGTGTATTCATGTGTGATGTATTGGATATCGGTGTTGAACCTGTTGGAAGATATATTGTCATGTTGTATCAAATCGCACTACATTTAGAATGCAATCATTGATTGGTTGGCTTAGTGATCGACTCGACTCACATTCGACTGTAATGGCCACAAATCTGCATTGCTGATTGACACGCATATATCGACATGTATCAGACTCGGACATGGTGTATATCAGTTGCATATACCAATCACTGATGCAATTGATGATGATCGATTAGTCAATCAATTCGATATCAACACCAATGTCAGTCCATTGCCACATGAATACTTGCAGTTGTGACTTGTGTTCAGTCAGTAATACTGTTGTATATCGCGACTCGATACAACATACAGCATGATATATTGGACAATTGTATTGCAACACGGTCAATGGCATGCTGGTGATTTGTTGTACTGCCTGACTGTATATATGGTGTCGATCAGTGTCAATCAGTAATGCATTTGTATTGATCATGAATTGTGTGCAGTAATCTGGCAGTATCGTGATGTATGATACCATGATCAATGCAAAACATCACTCGATCAAACACGGTAATTGTGGTTGTGATTACAATCTAGAATTGGATGTGGAATACAATCACAACCATAATTGACAGGATATTGGGTGACTTTGTGTGCAGTAACCATTATTGGTAGTTCAATCTGGATATACACAAAAAACAACCGACTGTTGCATAGACTGTATTTGAATTTGCATGATAGCAAGTCGTTGGATGACCCGACCTGTATACAAATTGACTGATAAATGACAAATGGGACCAATCTAAACAGTGCACAGATGGATGCTGGTCAAAAAACATGACCAATTGAACAATCAGTCAAATACTTGGTATACAGTGACAGTGTATGCTGTGGTAATGGATTGTAGATGCGATGATAATTATCCATAATGGCACTACCTGATCACTGGATACATCACTACAATTGGGAATATCAACACAACATACTACCGAGGTTAATTATACACCAACAGTGATGCTTGTATATTAATCCACCCTACATGGTGTATTTGGCTTTTTTTCTGATCATTCATTTGAAAAGTGCCGATTGTCACCCTTGAAGCTGCCGTCATTATAAAACGGCAATCATGTACCAGATTCAACCCATTTTCATCACACTACTCGATACAATGCTGATTACTCTAGAATGCGTTACAAGCGGTTGCTGCAGTTCGACTTGCATTACATCCACCAATTGGGATTGCCAGTCAATCAAACAATAGGTTGTCAAAATGATCACCCGTTGAATTGGGTGGTGATATCAAGAAATGCTACACAATGAGATTTAATATTGATGGAGTTGATGTATGTATCATGCCATTTATTGTAATGTGTGTGATATGTTCAAACCGTGCATGTATTGGATCAGTTTAATATGGTATACTGCTGCAAATATCATGATTATCACATTCCATTAGTATGTGTGATCATATTGCACCAATCAACCAGTATACGATCACTGGATACATCAACATATGGTACTTGACACACGACAAAGTTGATACTGCAACTGATGTGTGTGATCAGTCAAGCTATTGATGCAACCATTTTGATACCACAATCAACGAGTCAAACCAGTCAAATTGGTCGGATCTGATATCAACACACATGACTATTGTTGGTATTGGTGTTGCATGTGCCAATACGACATGTCAAGCAATATCATATCGACACAATACACACATGCATGTCAGCATCATCAATGTGTACAACTATGCAATATACAATCAACTGTATTGTATTGGAAATACAAGTGTCAATGCATACTATGATACCATGCCAACCAAGACTGTACAATGACCAGATATAATGCATGCACATACAATTTTATTGTAAACTAAATAAAATGATAGTTGAATCAGTTGAAACGAGTCCAGATTAACATTCAAGTCAATGGTTCGCGATCGTCATCTCCGGGTCGCTTAAAGAATGATCCCAATCCATCCATAAGCTTGGAAACCCTTTTCCGTTTTTTGGAGGGCACTTTCTGCCTAGAGGATCCAGATCCAGATTCTTCATCGGATGCATCATCCGATTCTTCATTCAATAATGGTTGAAAATCTTTGTGTTTTCGTTGATCACCAGATTTTCGATGCTTTCGTCGACCACCAGATTTTCGGTCAAGATCCTTGTTTTTTAATGATTGCTTTTCAAGGTAATCTTTAACGGAAGGCATTTCTTTGATAGTAGAAGTTTGGAAATCAACTGTTGCAACATTCGTAGTGGTTCCGAAAACGAGACTCGCAATATGTTGATTGATTTCCCATTCTTTTTGTGCAAGATCATCAATCTCAGACTCGCACTCATAAAGACTTCTTTGAAGTTTGACAAATTTGGAATATTGTTTTTCAAGATTAGACTCAGCCTTTCGAATCTTGTCATTGTGTTTTGAACTGCCACCTTTTCCTTGAGGTTTCTTTTCCAGAGTTTCAAGCTTTTTTTCCAAGCCCATTACCACCTTACGTTGAATGTCAGATTGAGATTGTAACAACCAACATATTTTTCTTTGCTGATTACGATTATCCTGTATCTTTACGTATTCCTTGAGCAATTCCTTGACGTTACCTGGAAGTGGATCAAGAGCACCCAAGCCTATACCTTTTGGATTAGGAGTTGACGAGGTGCTAGCTTCAGTACTTGTAGTTGCACTGGGAATGACGGTTGAAATGCTAGTTTCAACATCTGTAGTTGCACTGGGATTGACTGGATTGGCTGTAGTAACCGAGAGGGCAAGCAAGATCGATGACAATACAGCAACTGCGAGTTTCATTCTACTGGTTTGGTTGAGCAAGTTGTAATGTCATTCAACAAGTCGGTTTTTGAACTATATTTATATCCATTATTGAATGAATGATATTAAAAGCATATTCCTTGAATAACCGTCCTAAGGGTTAGTGTTGTTGTCAGGGTTGAATGGTGATTTGTGATCAATGCCAAACTTTGAAGGGATCTCCCTTTATATGGTGATCCACAATTTTGATTAAACCGCCACCTGTGTATTCAAATATCATATGGTTGATTGAAAGCTTCACTCTGAAAAGGGTTATGGTCAAGGGTTAGGGTTAAGAAATGAGTATAAACTGAGACTGCAATAAGTTGACACTCGGATATTAGTTGGTCATCAATATGTGTTGTGATATTTCATGCTTGTTAAAGTAGCAAGTGATTGGCATGATTCAACGTACAAGTAGTGTATAATGAGCATCGGATGATACTGTTTTACTTGAACAAGAGTGCTAAATCTGTTGGAATAATTGTAATTTAGTCGTCTATTTCTGTACTACATTTTACACCCTCATTGTTACACAACATCAAATGTCTGCAAAGAAAACAGCTGGAAATGGAATGTGTTTGTAGAAATAGAAAACATCATACACAATATGACAGCAGTATTGCATACATACAAATCAAAGTATGCTATCATGATTGCCAACGGATTGATTGAAAACAACTTTATATCCAACTTGTCCATCAACAACCAACAACTCTATTGGAGTTTTGTGTAATCTGATTTATATTAATTTAAATGGAGTGTGTATGATCTGTGACTGTTAGTAGTTGACAGAAAATAACAAATCAAAAGTGTAATGGGAGTTGCACAATAATTCAGGATCAGCAGACTTGGGGTTTTCAATGATAATGAAAAGATGTAATAAAACAATAATATGTTGAAATGGTTGGAAGAGTCATTTATTAATAAATATGAGTTATAGTCAGTCTTGTAGTAATTGATTGTTTGTATATTGGTGACACGAACAAGTAGAATGTATGATGAGCAATCAGAAAAGTAAATTGATCAATAGGTGTAATTCATATTGTTTACCAAGTCAAATAGTGGAATTATGGCACACAAACATTGGTGATACGAGTCCCTTGGATCATCACATATTACCATTTAGTATCCCGCATGGATACTCGACACATTTGGTAGTCATACATTGTATGGTCACCAAGTTTGAACCCACATTCATGTATTGTGTTGGACTGTCAATGTTGTCAATACAACTCTGTACACACATTTGTTGTATTCTGAATCACAGATACGATCGCAATCTAGTTCAACAACAATCATGACACATGTCAGTAATGCAACCATGCATGTCAATCACCACCAACAACACCACTGTATTGTCAATCAGTCCATGACACTGACTGTTTATTACACACCAACACTGTTAGTATTCCGTTTACATGACTAGACTGCAAGTTGTCGTATTCGTTTCTGTAGATTTGAAATTGTTAGTAATCGAGTTTTGACATTCAATTCGTGCTGTTTTTGTATATTTTTGTATATTGCTGGACATTCAACTCAACGTCTTATTCCAAAGTGGACATGTGTTTGATGTCATGTTTGTATAATCGAAACAGGAACCCAGTTTGCCAAGTAAATGCTGCAAGACTCTTGACAACCAGTCATGTACAGTATTGAGTCGGATGTTCATACTATTGATAGCATGACAATTGACAGTTCAAGAGTTCTGTTGAAGCTTTTCTAATCATTGGCAATACTTTGAGTTTGCGTATTGAAAGTATTACAGTTGGCATAAAGTATTGATACTGCTGATATGACCATCAATCCATACTGCATTGAACAGGACTGCAACACAGTATCATATCACTAGATCAAGTGTTGAGGCAGAGCCGTTTGAAGGATTTTACCACTAATATTTGACCAGCTGTTGTGTGGGTAAACTGTTACCCTATACTGACCGTAACCTGAAACTGACTGATCATGCCAATCGATCTTGACATATTCTTTAGTATATGTATTAGGGTCACCAGTCCTTGACTATGAGTCCTGTTTCATTCAATGGCTGAAGAGTTGTGCATAAAACAGCCTACACATGAGTATCTATGCTACATATACCTAAATGGCGGTCGAGTTGTTGCTGCGTAAGCTTGTATAACCCGTATGTCTTGATTATATATTTAACCACCATAAAAGCATAGTGCATATCCACAACTGACCCATTCATTACCAAGAATTGTCCTACCAATCAACAAGCTTTATCACATTCATTCTCGTCAACAGGATGAAATTCATATCGACTATTGTGTTGTCGCTATTGTCAGTGACAGTCAGTGCAGTAGTCATCGATCGTCCGTATGCCATCGAATCAGAACCTGTAAAAGAATGTTCAACACACATGCAGCAACACACTGGTATTTGCACTTCAACTGGAACAGAACAACAATCAACTGGAACCAATCATGATGTAGCTCAGTCGACTATAGATTCTGATGGTTTGGACAGCTCTGTTGAACAGTCCGATGAATCATCGTCATACTCTGAGTCCAAACAGTCAGATGATGATATATTTGACAACACACTATATGACGACGTCTGCCATCTTCCTAAAAACTATATCCCAGAGAATGAACGGCCCATTCTCACACCTCAGCAAAGGCTGAGTAGAGTCGAAAAAATAATGAGGAATATGGGTATGGAAATT
>NW_006281104.1:13944-19791 GCF_000203795.2 Batrachochytrium dendrobatidis JAM81 | reverse complement strand
TGGGTATGTCGCAAGTCGGCGTTCTTGAACCTCTCAAAGAAGAATCAATCAGAGTTGTATCTGAACCTACTCCAGAATTAAAATCCATCTTGAAACCCAAATCTACTTTTAAACCCCACGGCTCAAAACACGATCATTCTAAAAAACATCAGCAAAAGTCAAGTCACGATGCTGGTTCAAGGGAAGCTAAAGTACACTTTGTACCAACGACTAAAATTGCTAGATATTCAAGTGAATCTAGTGTACTGCAAGAATATGATATTCAACTTCCTTCATTACGTTCAAAGTTTAATAGATTCAAACGACAAATGCTGAGGTTCATTGGATATAGAAGGCATACTTGAACATTTCTACGCAAACCACCATAACTAAAAGTGTATAGTAAATCAATGTTTGGACACTGGACTGCTTGGTAATTCAATTTCATTGTAAAACTGGAATCACGCTATCAACAACCTTGTTTAGAATATGTTGTACTGCAGTGTGTATATATGATTTATACTGTCAATTTGCATTTGTCATGTAAGCATTCAGTCATGTTTGTCCAATAAACACCTTGCATTGTCACCACCATTTCCAATGTAATAGTATGCTTGAATTGATCATATTGCACCAATCAGCTACTGTGCACTGAATGTATCAGATGGTGTCATGAAATGGTGGATAATATTCATAATTGAAGTATTGGCAGTCAGTGATTGAATGATACGATCGAATACCGCTGATCACTTTGTTGGTGACCAGTATCACATGTGGTCAATACCAATATGTTGCACAACAGTCATTCAAACAGGTTGGAGCATGCCATATTGTAGCAATGCAATCAACTTGGTACAACACATGCCAACATACATGCACTGTATTGTAGTATACACTAGTAGTGATGATTCAACCAACGACATGCGTGGTTGTAATATTATACGTGAAACCACATGTCCATGTCTATGTTCATGATTATGGTTATAGTGACATACAGTATTACAATGATGGGTCAGAAACAATGTGATGGGACTGGATGTGCAATACCAAAACCATGTTTAGAATACGTGATATAACGACAACTTGCAGTCGTATCCATGTAGATGGACCACCAAATAACAGTGTTGACATGCAAACAACAATTGCATTACTGACATGTGTCATGATTGTTGTTGAACTAGATTGCGATCGTATCCGAGATTCAGAATACAACAAATGAGTGTGCAGAGTTGTATTGACAACATTGACAGTCAAACACAATACATGAATATGGGTTCAAACTTGGTGATCGTACAATGTATGATTACTAAGAGTGCACAAAGTGTAGATTCAACACTATAGTATGATTGTGTGTCATATGATGGTTGTTGTATATCAAACGAGCAGTCAATGTGTAGTAATCATTGTATATTGCAATGCAGAACACAGACATTGTTGGATGAATACTGGAGTGATCCATTTGACATGAATACAGTTGTAAATCAAAGCACTTGCGGCCACACAACACTCATGAAGGGTGTGCTTTTCAATATACCTGATCAAAGGGTCGTAAAAGCATAATTCAATCGACATGATCATCAAATTGATCAATATGATATTATGGATAGGGAGCAGCATACTGTCTAGTTTGATATTGGCTCACTACAAGCAATCAAATAACCCTGTATATTGGTTAACCTAAAAGGGTTAGGGTTGGTTTGCTATATAAAACATATAAATACAATCGATTACGCTCAGTTTTATAATCAACCAGTTTCAACACTCTATTTTTGTACTAATCGTTTAAACCCATTGACCAGTTTGATGAAATTGGTTGATATTTTATTCGTATTGACTGTAGCAGCAACCGCCAATGCAATACTGATACCGACTGATAACGATCGTTCACCACAAGCATCAGGCACTTTCAGTCGAGTGTCTGTCCCAACTGATGAACCTAATCCAGGCACTTCAAATGAATACCAGGAAGAACCAGTGGATTTAAGCCTTTCCGGCCGAATCAGGCAACAACCAATGGATCAACCCGGTCTAAACACTCCCACTCAAGGTCAACGACCGACTGCAACTATAACTGGTCCAAGTACTTTCAAACAAGGCCGAAAACGCATAATTGATGTGATTGATTTACTGATTTTCAGACAAAACCAGCAACGACCAATGGATGAAGTTGATCCAAACGCTTCCAAACAAAGTCAGCAACAGCCAATGGATCAATCCAATCCAAGTACTTCCAAACGAAGTCGGAAGCGGCCAATCAATGAAATCAGGCCAAGCATTTTTAGCCAAGCGTCTGGCTCAACTAATGAACCCAGTCCAAGTGCTCCAAAACGAGATCGAAAACAACCAGCTGATCAACCCATTCCAAGTACTTCCAGACAAGACCAACAACAACCAATGGAACAAGGCGAGTCTGCCAATACTGTTCCAGATCAAGTGACTGTATTAGGCCCAAAATATCAGAGAAGCTTTAATCGTATAAAGAAGAGGCTTGTAGAGTCTAAAAAGATTGCAAAAGAAAAACGCGAAGAATATTGTAAACATGCAGACCTCAAATTCAGTCAGCAGTTAGCGTTAGCAATGGGCAAAGAAATATCTGAACCAAGGCACAATCCAGACACTGAAAATCAATTGAAGCAAGAGTATGAAAAGGCAAGCAGAAGAGTATACGCTATCAGACATGGTCTGAAAGTGTTTATGGAAAAGCATGGTTTGAGATTTGAAGAACCGGACTCGGATTGATGGTTTGTCAATGATTTTGATTTTGAATAAATTTAAACTTTCTGATGTATTGGTGTTTGTCGAGTATTGTGAATGGGTCAACAACCATATTATTGATTGTATATACTGCATGTTGAGTATTACATCGACAGTTATTGGGTTGTTGATTGATACATTGACACGGCTTGTTCCATATACATCAATGACCTGATAACAACCAGTGTTGATTGTAACTATCAATCGCACTTGCAATCACTTGTCAGTTGTATGGTTGCATGATACCATCAACTGATCATGTCGTGTATTGTACAACAAACGGAGCAATACACTTGTTCAAAGTCTGTCACAAGCAAAAAGTGTTTGTCATGTCACTGTCAATGTTGGAAATCACAACAGACAATGTTTGATTGAAGGATTCAACACGCCATTACAAAACATCATTGCCTTTTATCAAGAATATACTAAAACTAACCAATACGTTAATGTCTTGCAATATATTGTGTTTGACTACAATCACATCCATCATTGTGCAGTTGGTGATATTGCTGAATCAAGATATGAAAGTGATCCACCAAGTGGTTCAATTAAAACAAACACTGCAAACCATTCAATCCATGTTGGAAATTGTGTTGGAATACTGAATGGACAAACCTTTGAGTAAAATACAAGTCAATATACAGTAATGCTGTGTATACTATGTATACTGTGGTTAGTGGAAATGATTACTCGTATTCAATTTCAGATGATGATTAAATAATTCAGACTTGCAAGTATTATGAATTTGAACACATCCAAATTGCTGAAACGTTTGTTACTGAATCCAGAAACCCAGATCCAACAATGACAAATAAGCAGCGTCAAAACAGAAATCAATTGGATGCATTATCAACAATTAGTGAACATGAAAACAACAAAACATATGATATATGACAGGACATTTCAAACAACTTGTTTTCTAGAGCAACTATAAATTCCATTCATTGACTCGATCAAAAACTACAACAATTACTTGCAATGCATTGAAATTTGACATCCATATCCAGTTCAACAACAGGAAGCGTCAAACAAGTGGTATCATGATTACTATTCACAACAACAAGCAAATTGGACAACAGCGCTGTTGCAACTATTATGCTTCAAACTCGGAATCAGAAACGGTGCAACTGAAAAAAGTACACAAAGTCGACGAGTATAGTTTATTGAATCATTCAACATCAATATCGTGTACTTGAAAATCAATGACATCAATTCCACCATCTACCAGAAACATGTTTGTTGCGGTGTGTTATTTGATGTGAATTTTGCACCAGTATGTTCATGTCTGATACAATTCATGGCTGTTATTGGACTTTGTACGACTGAACCATTGTTCAAATGTGATGATGTTTATGCCACTGTTGTAAATCGAATGGGTGCATATTGAAATACACGATATTGTTGTAATATATTGTAGTATGTCTTGTATGCAAAATACGACAATCTCTCGAGTTTGAATTCATTGTAAATATACACCAGAAATTCATCAAACTGAACCTTTTAGTATTTTTGCTTGCTTGAAATAGCTCCAGCAAACAAACAAGCGTTTCTGCAATGCACATTGTGTATGCTACACCAACAACATCATTGATGGCCAATACACACAAGTATTGTCGATGTACACTTTGAGTTCCAAGACTGTATTTTTTGTAGTGGGAAAGTCGTGGTAAAGCTGCACATTGAATTGCACTGTTTTGAGCTCCACTTTAAACATCTGATCAGTAATCAGTTCATACTTTTGACAAGCTCATGTATGAATGATGGTTTATCAGTGTTTTTATCAAGACACGGTAAATTGGTTCATGATCAATGATTTGAGTTGGTTACAATGTTACTGCATTCATGACATTGAGTGCATCTGAAACAGCAACATCATCACTTGATTCGAGTTTCAAACGATAATTATTGACTGTGTTGGTCAAACTGCAGATTCACTGCTATTGGATTCAGACTCTGTAGCAAGACTTTCTGTGTGATGAAACAGCATTTGAAACTGCACCAATCGTTTGATTTCCAATAATATGAGCATCATCCATAATAATATCATCAGCGGTTTGTGGTTCAGCATTTACCATTATACGAATCCAGTGAATATATTGATTGTAGGTTTGTAAACAGAGGCTACAAACCAGCAGTGACATCATTTACAGACTTTTGATTTTGAAAGCATTCATAATTTCTGATATGTTACTATCATACAGCAAGGCACATTGCAGTTGCTCACTTTGTCGACTTTTATTGGCAACCTATTATGTACCAGCCACAAATCTGATATTGCAGACTTGTAGATGCTTAAAAATGGGGTTTCAAATTGACTTTTGAATTTGAGGATCGTGGACATATGATGGCATATTGATGGTTGTCATTATTGTCAAGTGTGTTGCAGTTGATTGAAGATGTAAAGGAATGAATCAATATTCGATTGTGTTGTTTATTAACAAGTGAGTGAGTGTGTTTATAAAATAGGAGACAAGAAAGTCATGTGAATTCCAGTTCAAACGTCATTGTTGATGGTTTTTGATTGTTAAACTATTCAGAAATGTCTCACATTCACACACTACTAATGTCTCACACAATGCAAGTCAACACTCTCACACTAGTAATGTCTCACATTAATGAGACATTAATTCTGGTGTAAATTTGACTAATTTCCAAATATTTAAATCGTGTGAATTGTCTTGAAATATCCCAAAATTTTGCTATTTTGACTCAATTAAAAAGTCGATTTTTGTTTTACAATTTGACAAATAAATTGCTTTTTTACTCTTTTTCTTTTCATAAAATGCCAAAACGATACCTCAATGTTGAATACAACACTATTTCTACTGAAATCGATGTGACTGACTTTGAAGACCCGAGTGACGTTCAGGATGCTATCAAAGCAGAGTATGGTCCTGCTATGGCTGACATTGATGCTCCTCAACTCCAACTCTACACCAACAGTAACAAGAACCAACTAATCAACACCTGGGCTTTACTCGACTCTCTTCCTCAAGAATACTTTACTCAAGATGGTTCTTGTGTTGTAATTGGTGTTTCCCCTCCACCTTCAAGACAGCCTACTCAAACTGATCTAGGTCCAACATCTGCAGCAGCCTCATCCGCACTACTGGA
>NW_006281104.1:12256-13818 GCF_000203795.2 Batrachochytrium dendrobatidis JAM81 | reverse complement strand
TCCTAAACTTCTTGAAAAATCACTATCTATTGTGCAATCTGCTGATATACGTCATTTGATCATCCTTGGAAATCCTGGAATTGGCAAGACATATTTTGGTTACTTTTTGCTGTTGCATCTTGCTCGCTCTGGTGCTACAGTCGTGTATGAGAGTGGAGCTGATCAAAAAAGATATCTGCTTACTCCCAATGGTGTATTCGAAGGAGGAAAGCATGCTTTTTGGAAAATCTTGGATTCTTCGTCAACATTCTACATTGTTGATGGCTCGGCACCTGTTGATGTTGATGCCAAGACCATTCTTGTTACTTTACCTCGTTGGGAAATTTGGCATCGGTTTTCCAAGGGGTCCTGCGACATTCGGTATATGCCAGTGTGGTCAAAAGAAGAATTGCATTCTTGTCGCTCAATGCTTTTTCCTACAGTTCCACAAGAATTGGTTGAAAGTCTGTATTTGAAGTGGGGAGGAATTGCTCGTTATGTTCTTAAATATGCATTGGTAAAAAAACAACAGGATTTTCTCGACAAAGCTTTAAACATTTCCAATATCGATTCAGTTGTCAAGTCTTTTGGTAAATATGGTGAAAACCTAGACGCTTCAAGTTGTTTGATTCATATATCAGTCAGTGATGGCTTCCACAGTGGTCCTTATCAGTTTGCTTCTGACTATGTGGTTGATGAAATTTACAACCGTGTCTATGCCAGAGACCGAGATCATCTTATCAGATTCGTTTCTGTTACTCGAGAAATTGGTGAAACTGGTCAACTTAATAGGGTATTATTCGAAAAGCACGCTCATACAGTTATTGCTAAAGGTGGTTCATTCAAGATTCGTGATTTACGTACCAAGCTGGAGTCTACACTTCAACTGCCGATGGATCTTAGTACTTTGTTATTCTCCAACAATTCTCAAGTTCAAAACGCAACGAATTGCTATTTCCGTCCCATTAGCAATACTTTTGAATCTGTTGATTCGTTCATCAAGCCAAATCTACTTTTCCAAATGACCGGTGCCAAAGATCATCCTTGCAAACAGACTGGGCTTCGTAATGTTTTGGAAATACTTGGTAATCCGTCAAAACCAGAACTGTATTTTGTTGTACCTCCTGATCGTTTTGCCTGTTTTACACGCCAAAGCTACCACGGAACAGATGGTCAAGTGTTGTCACAAAACGATACTATTGCGAGTGTTGAGAAGTTGACTCGATTTGTTTTGACGTTTGAACCATCTCATCAATAAGGGATGTAGACTACAATTAATGATTTTTATTGGCCGCATAACGCTGATCCTAACTCTGTTTCTCGACCTCGTTCTACACAATACACGGCGTTTGATTTCTTAAAGGTGAATAATATCGTATGGGTTCCATCGGACAACAAACCTCACTTTGTGGAAATGACCACTTTCATTGTCAGCAACTTCCCAATCGTGTAATTTAATCGCTTTGGTTTTGAAACCTATAGTTTCTTGTAAATAATTGCATATCCCAAGACTGTTTTTCACCATACAGTTTTGAAACTAATATTTTGATTCAATAACAAACTGCGTTTTCCTTTTTTTTTTG
>NW_006281104.1:1855-12145 GCF_000203795.2 Batrachochytrium dendrobatidis JAM81 | reverse complement strand
CTTCAACCAAACACTCAACTGACAAAACACTGCAGGGATTGTTACAAGTACAAAAGCAGCTGTTTCAAGAGATGCTGGTATGATACAAGGAGTACCAGAAAGTATACTCTTACAAAGAATTGTTTGCAACTGAATTGAATCAAATAGCCATACGTGATAAACAGCGGGTTGATTGTGACTTTATTCCCAATCAATGGTATTGACAAAAACAACCAGGGATGAGCCAGGATCAAGAGTTGGAGGCTAGACACAATTATGAATGGAATATGCTAGAGTATCAAAAAGATGATCAAAGAAAGCGTGAAATTCAACAGATCAGCAATGATGTCCAAATGCATAGTGTAATCAAGCAGATTTGAATCCATTTTGGCATTGCAAGACACAATATCACATTTGGAAGAGTTGATTGGAAATATAAAGACTCGTACTCGATAAACACAGACTTGTCAGTGGTTTGATTTTATACTCTATTATTCTTACAACAAGATCCAGCTAAACCCAGTCTGTGTACATTAACGCTTAGTACTGGTTAAAAAACTACCCATTGTATCCGATTTGAGGCATCAAGTATGAGTCTGGCACAAATAGCTCGTATTTATTATGAATTACAAGCAAAGCTATTGACTATTCTATCCTAATACTTTTGACTTGAATTCCTTTCTGCGAATAATTTATGTTTTGACAACTTTGTACATGATTTAGCAGTAAGTGTCGGTTAAAAAGCTGGTATCATCGAGTGCTCTATCTATACTACTTTCGATCGATCGAATGACAATATGTTTGTACAACAGTTTGGTAAAACCGATTGTCCATGGATTATTATCACATGGGTCAATACTGACCTGATTTGCGATATTCAGTGTTGTTGGAATATCAACACAACATCAACACCAAACATCAGATTGACACTGCACGTTGATGTTGATGAATGCAACATGAATATTGAAACAATGCATCATAATGCGTACAAGTCGCAGATTGCAGTTCAAACTCAATGCAAAGTGCACATTGTTACAGTTTGGTCATGAACAAAGCGATACACATAATGTGCAGTTCATGTCTACGACTCGACTGATTGGTAGACAACGACCATTTGCATTGTTGAACAGTAAACTGAACAGTAAATGACCATCAAACGCATGGCTTGGTATCGACATTCAAGCAATCACCATGATTGTAATATTTGCAAGTTGTCCACAAGTTGTCCACAAACGACCATCAATTGACAATGACATGCATGTGTATGTGCATGGTTGACTATACAATATACTACATGAACCAATATTACTGACTGAATACAGGTCACAACTGCGAGTATCCATGTGGAAATGGACTGACATTGGTGTTGATATCCAATTGATTGACTAATCGATCACAATCAATTGCATCAGTGATTGGTATATGCAACTGATATACACCATGTCCGAGTCTGATACATGTTGATATATTCCTGTCAATCAGCAATGCAGATTTGTGGCCATTACAGTCGAATGTGAGTCGAGTCGATCATTAAACCAACAAATCAATGATTGCATTCTAAATGTAGTGCGATTTGATGCGACATGACAATATATCTTCCAACAGGTTCAACATATACCACACCGATATCCAATACATCACACATGTATACACTGCATATACAAGCAGTAGCAATGACCAATCAAGACAAACAGTGACAGAGTTACACATCAACATATACTCGATCATCAGTCGAGTCTGCATATATCAACTAGTTGCAACACGTCATAATCAATGTGGATTGTATTGTTCACCAATCGATCATGACAGCTAATCCATACCAATCATGTAGTCAACACAATCACCAACATATCGATGATTGTTGACTGGCGGTTACAACTCGTCAATTGCATCCAATGTTACAGGTGATGTACATCTGATTACTGCAAATCAACAACTTGTCAATCATATCATAGTGTGTATTGCCAACGGACCATGCAATTACAAATCAATGTATATGTGATCAACATTTGATATTTGATGGTGATGAGCCAACCATGATTGATTGTATCATACAACTAATACAGTTACATTGTCTGGTATGTATGATCAACCCATTCATGTCAAACAGTAACTAATGTGTGTATATCGAGTTTGTGTTGCATGGACACATCAAGGTGTTTGATAACGAGTCCAACGTGATGATACAAACCCAATATTATATGAATATACAAGTTGATGAATCAAGTCGAGGTTTGCAAAGTGTCAATATCAGATCAATCAAACAAGTCAGTCAATCATTATATTGTGACTAGTGATGACACAGTTTGAATGTCAACGAGTTGGACAGTCGACAATATGGGTGATTGTGATTTGGTCAAACCGCAATACTTGCATATCATTGAGTTGGTTTGATGTGTGATGTGAGCAGTATGCATAAACTCGTTGATATCATGGACTATAACCAATATACATCACACATATGCAGTGGTAAACACCAACGTGTGATGTATCCAGTGATCGTATACTAGTTGATTGGTGCAATATGATCATGTCACATACTATTGTATTGGTGACAAATGGTCGTATAGATGACTGAATTATCATATACAAGTCATTGGTATCCTTGTCGCATTATGGTGCCATTACACAGCATTTCTACACAAATCACACCCTGATGCTACGCTTCCAATTTCAATAAGCAATTATATAAGAAAGGGTCTTTCAAAGTCATTTCAACATTGATAACAAATCAACACCAACCCTGATAGTAACACAAATCCCTTAGGACGGTCATTCAAGAAATATGCTTTTAATATCATTTGTTCAATAATGGATATAAATATAGTTCAAAAACTGGCTCGTTGAATGACATTACAACAACTTGCTCAACCAACCACCAAAATGAAATTCTCAATTGCCGTACTGTCATCAATTCTTGCTGTCTTCTCGGTCACAGTTGCTAATCCAGTTGATCCCAGTTCGACCATGAGTGCTGAAGTCAGCACTGCAACTGCAAGTGCTAAAGCTAGCACCTTGAACACTTTTAGTAGGTTTGATTATCCGAAAAAATTAAAATCATATAATGAGTTTGGCAAGTATTGCTATTCAATTGGCTTGGAGGGAGTATTCATGATCGAAGAACACGCAACACTTTCAGTTAAAATCGACAAAATAGAGAAAGATATTCACAATGTAGATGCTCGGATCAAGGCTCAAAAAAACTTGCTGTATAATCTGGAGCAAGATTTTGACTTTTTAAATAGAGCCTCGGGTCAAGGATCAGTAGACCTTGACCTTGAAGCTAATATTAGAACCCAGCGTGAGTTTCTTGATGAACTCCAAGAGATTCTCCAAAAAATTATTGATGGGTATCGGATTAGGCTTAAAAAAGATTCTGAGCAAGAATTGGAGCTTAAACATTACTTTGAGCATCACCATAAGTTTGAGGTGACAGATTCTGACGATAATATAAACCTGGAATCGTATCACTCGTACAAGAGTTGTTTTGACTTTTTCTACAGTTACTTTTCAAGTGTATTTTTACGGTTTGAGCAGGATGCTCAGCAGCAAGCTTCACAACCATAGACCCGTCACAATGTTGGAGTTGAGTGAACCATCACAGTCTCATCCAGTATATGTTGTAATGCAGCGTGTATTGCATGGTGGTTTAATTGTCATGTGTCATGCATCCAATGTCATTCATTCAATAAACATCGTGTATTGTCAAACCATAGTGTATTATACTAATAGTTTGATCATATTGCACCAATCAACTACTATGTGCTGACATGACTGATCATTCGGTGTGCTACACATATTGAATGCATGCAAATCCATGACTGTCGTTTTGTTGTTGTTGAAATGGGTTCAGATCACCATCAGCTCGCTCACTCGTTGCACCGATGTGATTGCATGATCAACCTGACACCAACCAAACCACACTCGAATATATATGTTCCAGTCATGTGCATGGTGTATCGATTGTCAACTCACAATGTCAACTCCAACACATTCCACCATGATTATGGTCACATCACACCATGCTGATGTATGTCGATCGGTATCACATTGCAAACAGCTGTCATCCAATGACTGCAATGCAATACCGTGCATGTATTGTGACTGATACGTTGTGCACCATCAGCAAGTGTGCAACTGTCACTTGATATATTAACTCTGATATGCAACAACATGCTGTGTTTACCATGATCAGGTTTTTGATCAATCTTGGACTCACAATACATGATTTGACATGTTGGATCGTGTGGATGTGTCATGGACTGCAATTTAGTTGCAAACACACATATGTTTGACATTGACTGATGCATACTGTACAACGACTGATCAGTGCGGGTGTAATCACACACTTGGTGGTATTGTGCATTATTGTTGTTTGACAATGGATGGATGCTGGATTAGTCGGTTATATGCAATCCATTTGAATCGACCTATTTGGACAAACACTCGATGTAACTGACAACAATGTGTATACATGGCTGTTGGATCAATCGAGTTTCTGCTGATACTGCCATACATGAGTTGGTCAACAAACTTGTAGCACTGCCAAAATACACTCGTATGGTTTGCTTGCATGAGATAATCTTGTGGTTTAACACCCAAGTTTATTTTACAGTCGTATTCACGTAAAATCAAATACTTTTCTGTATTGATCTTGTAATGATTGTCTTGGAATAAACAATCGTTACATATTCATTGTTGTTGTTGTTGGAAATGGATTATTTGTTTTATTGAAGCTACAAGTTGTTTGGTGTCTGGAATGGCTCAGCACACACAGTCATTCCAAACACCAAAGTAATTGTCAGCAGGGTTCAAGAATGGACAGTATGATGCTGTATAGTGTAGTTCCAAACCTCGCGCTGTTGAATGGTTGGTAAACCATGTCTAATTAGAGTTGTTTTGTGGAATGGAATGTTGTCTAGAATAAAGTGACCGTTTGGGACCGTTTGGGAATGTTGCATGTCATTGTTTAACAAGTTAATATTACAGCATTCACTGCTGCCTTGATCAATCTCCAAACATATTGATCGTCATATGAAACACACACTATTAGACTATAGTTTTGAACTGAAATGTTGTTTTTGGACTGTACTCTTTCACATCTGTTTGTGTAGCCATACATTGTACAATCACCAAGTTTAAACCCCAACTCGTCCATTGCAATCCAAATATTTGATTCTATTGTGCGAATGTTTTCAATACTTGACAAACTCATCCATGCCAATTCATCAGTCGCTTACAAGAGTGAGCTTTCTGTATGTGTTGTTCCATTTCAAGATGCTTGAAATAGTTGGCTGACAAATGTGTGCCTGGTAAAAGTCCATTCGAGCACTACCAACATCACTTTGTCCGAGTGTTGGTGACTTTACGAGGTTGTCACATATCCACTTTGCAATGGCTTGTTCGAGTCCAGAGTCTGATAATGACAAATATACAGTGTACAGAGTGGAAAGAGTGGAAACACTAACACTTTTAGTCAAGTTCAGAATGTCTTGACTACAAACTGAAACCCAAGACTTGGCATGACAGAATCTCAAACAGCAGCAATGAAATGACCCATAACTATACAGCATAACGTCTGTGACAAGAACAACTGTTTTACCACTCGACATAGTTGTTTTGGTTCCAGAACTAAAAGATATGATGGTTATGGTTGAACAAGTGACTAGATCTGTCAAATATCACAGATTTGAACACTTATAGTCGAGGCACTCATATTCAGAGTTCAATCAGCTTGACTCTGTATTTCTGACGTTGATAGTTTGTTGTATAACAACTTGATACAACAATAACATATCAGAGCTTACTCGACCAACCAACGCACACTGGAGTGTACAACCAACCATTGTGTAGTGGCATTCATGTCATGTCTTTTACCACAGTCACCTCAATCACTGGTCAAGGTTTCAAATCCCACAGTGTTTGATATACACCAATACCCAACACTCTGTTGAACCATGCTACTGTGAATTTTGCAAAGCGTTTAGAACGCCATGTGGAATGGAAACTAGACTTCAATTTCCATCAATATCAAAACACCAATCGACAATTTGGAACCACATTCAACGTCGGTTTGACACATTGTTTACAAATGCAATATCGCAAATTGTACAAGAACATACGCAGTTTGTTGACATGTTCCATGCGATTTCAGACCACAACTACCAACAGTTGATAACCTAGTAGCAAATACACATTATGAGCAACAAGACCATTGACACACAACACATACCTTGGAATTATGAACAAGATGCTTATAGATATTGAAAACACCAAGAAACAACTAGATGAACTCGATACTCGACAATCACCCCATACATTCAGTGTTGCACCAATTTGTTGATTACAACATCACGACATAATGTTGGACAATACAGCATGTCAATGGTACATCAATGACACATGAACAGACGCTAAACATCAGTCAATATACATGTCAAAATACACCACAATTAGTCGAGTTTCAAATGGTCACATACAACACATCAACACGAATTATAAATGTCTGCAAACCGTGCATATGCATGCTCAATCAATGGTGATATACCATATACACAATCAGTTTAAATATGGTTGGGAAATAACTGCTATTGATCAAGTTATATGCGTTCAAAGTGGATCATTTGCATCATCACAATCGCGTACTAAATGGTCAATTTCACAACCAATACACAAGCCTGTGCTGATATGGTGACATGACAATACTTGTATATACTTGGTATTGTATCATGTGCAATTTCAATACAATCCATGCATGTTTGATAACACAGTAATTGAATAGCTGACGTTTTGTAGGTTGGATATTATAGTCGATGTTTGGCGTGTCAATAACTCGGTCTACAGTGGTCATACAATGTCGAAATCAACTGCAATGTATGGTACACATATAGTCATGTATTGTGTATATGATTACGTCGTCATTGGGGCAATATATCAATGTGTATCATGACCATCAAATGCATGTCCGAAAGTGTCGTTTTGGCGTGTTTGATGTCGAATATCTTGACCAATACTGACACTAGTTGCATGAAACTGCTACAGTATATGGATATTGCATTGGTATGTATGATGCATGCATGTATTGTCATGAAATTACAAAAAAATATACAATTTATACTTACCACTAGTATTTGACATGATACCAAGATTGGATATATCTTGACCAATAGTGACACTACATGCATGCGATTGACACTGAACATGAGTATACATGCATACTATATACTGGACATGCATCAGGCCATATCGTCAATCAAATTGGAAACATGTCATAGTCACGACTGCCGGTCAAACTAGACGCAACTGGAATACACTCAAAACATACGATATTACACTGTAGTTTGAACTGTATACACATCATATATGCATATTACAATGGCCGATACATTCATTTGACTACAATACATATCGATGACTGGCATATTCACTAACGATTGATTGTGTAATGTATGAATATCAAATGCACTGTATAGTTTAATTGACGAGTGTATTTGACGAGTATTTAAACTAGTATTTAGACTGTTATTCTGACCAGTATTTGACGATTGTTTAATCCACATATTGACCAGTTGTCTGACTAGTATTTAGACTGTTATTCTGACCAGTATTTTTCTTGTTCATTAACGTATAGTGACATATTTATGTAGTATAAGTTTTAGAGGAAGATCACAGAGATGTAAGATAAGAAGAAGGAATGAATCAGAATAGTCGTGATTATTTATTGATAAGAGAACTTTGTCTCTTATATATAGTAAGTAGTAGTGGTGAATTAGTGGCGGTATAAGCGTCACTCCTAAGCTTCACCGTTAAGGGTTCCCAAGCGTTACAGTCATTGCATAGAGTGAGGCAACGGTCATCACCATATCTAAGCATTGTATAGCTTACTTGTTTATACACTGCTTGTTACTAGACCCCATCCTGACCGTCTGGGTCCTATTACAAATGTCATACATTACCAATGTCTAACACCCCTCCACGTCGAGAACACTCTCGAAGACCGAGCAGGTTGACGAATTGTTCGAAGGCGGGTCTTGGTAATCCCTTTGTCAGAATATCAGCTACTTGATCCTTAGTACCGATGTACTCTGGTTTGATCAGTCCCTGGCTGATTCTGTCTCGTAATGCATTAATCTTAATGCCTATATGTTTGGTTGCCTCGTGTACGACGGATGGTCCAATCATGTTTGATATCGCCGATTGCGAATCACAGTATAACGTTGTTGGTCCATCTTGTTCGAAACCTAACTCTCCAAGTAGATCGCGCAGAAACAATAATTCTCGCGATGCTGATTCGGCAGCAGTATATTCGGCTTCCATAGTAGATACGGCCACACACGTCTGTTTTGATGACCTCCACGATACAAGTGCATTGCCTACATAACATAAATATCCAGACGTAGACTTCCTGGTCTTTACGTCTCCAGCCCAATCGGCATCTGAGTAACCACTCAATGATGCGTTGGTTCCTCCTAGTTCTAGTGCGTAACTTAGCGTTCCTTGCACGTAGTGTAGTATGAGCTTGACTGCATTCCATAGATCTGCATCACTCGAAACTATAGCCTGTTGCCATGTTTCTGGCACAATGTTCCTCGATGATCCGTTCGATATAACTGCCACTGCATTATTCGACTCATCGGCATTACTGGTACCACTCCCGTGAGTGTACGAGTAGTATTGATCTGACTCTTCCAGATCACTGTCATCTTGACTTGTAATGGTTGGCAAATCCTCAACCATTCTTTGTTCCACCGCAGCCTGTATGCTCGGCTCAGACGCGTCATCAACCTCTGATATCGCTCCTGGATAATCAGCCGTGACCGTCGATTCTGTGGGAGCAGCCATCGTGGCTCTGTCCCTGTTCATAACGTCAACTGGACGTTCCTGAACTGCTTTCCTCGAACCTTGAGATTTCGATCTCGGTTTCTGGTTCGGTTTCCTATAACCGGCTAGACTCGACTCATTTAGCGATGTCTTGATAGCCTTATTCCTGCTGATGCCACGCCCTAATAACTCCTCCTGAGTTATGCGTTCATCGCTTGTTGTGACCTCGGTCCCGCGATCTGCTACAGTCATCCTCGCTGTATTCCTTGCAGTCGGTACTACTCTTGGTACTTGTCGGCGACCTGGTTCTGACTCCCCTCCAATTGGCGTACTCGCACAATCTGGATTTCCTGGAGTTTCTGATGTTTTTGGACTTACCACATTATCTATCGCAATAGGTACAGACGGTGTAACACCACCTAGATTGTAGCTATGAGTAAATAATGGTGCCCCTTCGTACAGTGTCATTACTGGTACGACATTGTTTCGACGAACGGGATTAGAGAGTGAAGGAAACTCCTCTTCAGCAAAGTCTACATCCCTGCTTGTTATCATCTTCTTGCTTTCAAGGTCAAACAGCTTGTATGCCTTGGCCTGTGAGTGATAACCGATAAATATGCACCTTCTAGTGCGTGTGTCCAATTTAGTCAGCAGTTGCTTTGGTCTGAGTGCATACGCTGCACATCCGAACGTCCTGAGGTGCATCACCTTTGGCAGCTCTCCTGTCCATAGCTCGTATGGCGTTCTTTGGCCTAGCGCCTTGTTAGGAGACCGATTCTGTAGATACACTGCAGTCATCGCTGCCTCTGCCCAGAATTCTCGACCAAGCTTGCAACCGGCAAACATAGCGCGTACAGCGCTGACGATTGTCCGATTCTTGCGTTCGGCAACTCCATTTTGCTGTGGAGTGTAAGGCGTCGTTCTCTGTACTGCAATTCCTTTATGCTTCAGGAACTGTTGGAACGCACTGGAGGTAAACTCCCCTCCATTATCGGTTCGGATCGCTCGAACCGGTAAACCTTTACTTAATTCGACAGCGGCAACATGTTCCTTGAACCGCTGGAACGTTTGATCTTTTGAGATCATTGGATACAGGTGGGAATACCTCGAGTAATCATCTACTATGATCAGGTAATATTTATATCCACCTAGAGCCGTGTCATGAAACGGCCCTTCTAGATCCATGTGTAGTAACACATTGACTTGAGTCGCCACATGTGTACTTCTTTTTGGGAACGGGTGTCGAATGGCCTTGCCTTCGATACATGCCACGCACTGAGACCTCTCTTTGGTCTTTCCCGGTATGATGTCAAGACCTTCCGATTTGTCGGCCAAGTTCTTGATCGATTCGACATTTATATGCCCCAGTCTTTTATGCCAGCCAGCAGTGTCTGTGGGCTTTCTAAATACTTCTGACGCGTGATTAGCTGTTGCAATTACTGTAGCATGAGCCATTGCACGTTCCTCATCAGATATTATAGCCTCGCAGTT
>NW_006281104.1:0-1310 GCF_000203795.2 Batrachochytrium dendrobatidis JAM81 | reverse complement strand
CATAGTGGCCTATATTACCACAATTATGGCATGCGGGCATTCTGTCTTGATCGTCGTTTCTTTGTTCATAGGGTCGACGTCCCTGCTCTCTACGATAATAATTATCCATCTCATGGTTTGCTGCAAAATAGTCATCCCGACTAGAGTTGCCTTGCTATGCGCCGTGTGCATTTGGCCCATGTGATGTTGAACCTTTCCGTAGGTTCCTATGATTTCTAGACGCATAGTTCGCCTCGTATATGGTGTCATCTACACCGTGCCTCGGTAGTGCACCCATGTTGATGAGTTTAATTTCCTCCTCGATGAGTTCCGACAGGAATTTGTTGGGGCTTAACATTTCGTCGGTCCATCGCACTGTATGTCCTTCGAAATAGCGCCATTCTCTGCTCTTGGAAACAAGTTTTGCCATCACCCTTGATGCAAACACTTTCTCACCCCAAAATATATTTGCCGCTGCAATCTTATGACGTAGACTCGTCATAGTGTTGTACAGTTCCTCGACTCCCTTCCTGGGATCGTACTGCAGATTTGCCATGGCTTCCTCTGATCGCGTCAGCGATCTTTCACAGTAGTCAACATAATGGTTCTTGAGTCCGACCCAGATTTTCCTGGCGTCAAGTTGTATTCCATTACTGTCACAGAGCATAAACTTGAATTTACTGCTCACTGTTGCCTGCAAGATTCCTCTTGCCTTGAATTCCTTTAATTTGTAGTCGCGCTCGATCTTTTCTGGAAGTTCACCTATGATGTGAGATTCCCATAGATCCAGAGTTTCGAAGGCGGCCTCCATTTGGTTTGCCCAGACAGTGTAATTGTCCTGGGTCAATACCGTAATAATAAGACCTTCAGCGATCTTGACCTGCTGTGAGGCTGGGCTCATAACCTCTTGTTCATTAACGTATAGTGACATATTTATGTAGTATAAGTTTTAGAGGAAGATCACAGAGATGTAAGATAAGAAGAAGGAATGAATCAGAATAGTCGTGATTATTTATTGATAAGAGAACTTTGTCTCTTATATATAGTAAGTAGTAGTGGTGAATTAGTGGCGGTATAAGCGTCACTCCTAAGCTTCACCGTTAAGGGTTCCCAAGCGTTACAGTCATTGCATAGAGTGAGGCAACGGTCATCACCATATCTAAGCATTGTATAGCTTACTTGTTTATACACTGCTTGTTACTAGACCCCATCCTGACCGTCTGGGTCCTATTACAAATGTCATACATTACCAATGTCTAACAATTTTGACGAGTATTTGACGAGTATTTTAACTAGTATTTAACCTGCATTCTGACCAGTTGTTTGATTAG
>NW_006281138.1:4220-13807 GCF_000203795.2 Batrachochytrium dendrobatidis JAM81 | reverse complement strand
GATGTTTTTTGTTGGAGTTTCTGGATCAAACTTGACCTGATTTGTACCGAGTTGGGTCATGACTACAAGTTTGACAGCAATAGATTGATCTACTAATAATCTGATCGTGTTGTTGATTGTATGCATGTTGGTAATCCGTTGCAGATTGATACGGAATGTGACCAAAATACCACAAAGTTTATTGAGTGTGCACATTGCATTCGATGCAAAACGCAATAAACAAATGCGAGTTGCAGCATTCATTCAAGGTTTGACACCAGTCGATACAGCATTGACCACAATGGTATTTATGTCAACAATTGCACGACTACGGAATAAGTTGATTGTTGCTTGGCATTCCGTATCGACAGTCTGCATGTGTGTGCAACGTGCTGTTGTCACATATGAACAACTTGGATTGACTTTGTGGACAAAACACAGTCACTGTTGCGGTGATGTCCACAGTCGTGGAAATGGTTTCGAATACCACAACTGGTATAACAACTGCATGTGTTGGTGAGCAACCAGAGTCCAGTTTGACCAAGATCTGTTCCAGTAATGATCGAATGACACTGTCGTGTTTGGTCATCATGACAACAATGTCATTGATTTGACTCTGCAACTGACCAAATGCGCTAGTCACAGCGATCAGATCAGTTTTCAAGGATACAGCTTGCATGATGAGGTATTTGACTGTTTGTCGCATTTCGTCCATCAATGTGAAAAAGTCAACGTTTCCAATCGAGTTCATATTACCTCGAATTGCCCTGCCAGTAGTTTGGACCAGACTGATACCACGCAAATTGTTGGTATGCGTGTACACTGACAAATCGCTGTTGATCAATCGCATGCACACAGATCCAACTACATATACCAGTCGAGTTGCATCAAACGCAGATGCACTGTTTGAATCAATCGAGAACATCTCACATTTGTCACGGATGCATTGGGTGGTCGAGTAAACGGTACTGGTTGATTGATGCGGTGATCTTGCCATGTTTTCAGCAATCATGAGTTTGGTCCAGTCACCACTGCAGAGACTGCAAACACTGAACAGGATCTGGTTGAGCACCGTGATTGGGTTTTATTTTTGACTGTAATGGATGTTTTGTTATCAACGATTGTTAAACCAGAAATTTGTAACTCGCGCACATACTCAGACACTGATAGAATCCCTCAGTGATGACATGGGCTGCCACACTTTTGATCTATCAGCTTTTCCAGGAAGCTTACTGCTTGTGTACATCATCTGGTCAGCCTGCCAAATATAAATAGTTGACACATACCAATAAATAAAACATTAGTCAGCCATAACTATACAGTTGTATCAATCAAGCACATCTTGTGCAATTTCAAAGCTAAACCCAAGATTTACACTAATACAACCAACTTACTTTATACCGAGTTTCAAAAGGCGGTTTGTCACACGCCAAAACCCGTTTAGCATAGCTGTATGACAGCATAGATGCTTGAGCATCGGTATAATGCTCAACGGGTCCTGATGAATGGCCAGTCACTGCTGAATCTGGTGCAATGGACTCTGCAGTATATATGGTTGATACTGTAAAGTCACATTGCTTTCCAGACTGCAGTATCCTAGCTGCCTCAATCAGGGACGAGACTATAATGTAAATGTTTTAAAACAATCCATCAGTCAATATAATCAGTATAGTTACCATCAACACACTACAGCCTAAACAATCCACAATACATGCATTCACATCCAAAACTCGTGAGAAATTGATACAAAAATCACACACTTACTTGGTGAAGCAGGGATTCTTGGATCATTGATTGTACTGATTGTACTGATTGCACTGATTGGGCTGGATGTATACATATCAGTATATATGTTTTCCTGATTTGAACTAGTCAATCACAACATTACAAAATTATGCACAAACAACAGTAAAAGTTTAAAGTAGCATTCAACCCATTGTCCCATAAATCAAATTAGGCATCAACCAATTCAATCCCAAATAATAATCAACCAGCACATCATACCAACCAACACAAATCACAATTGATACACATTGAATGACGTTCAATGACATTAGATAGCATCAAAAACAGTCAAAATCATTACCATCAAAGTCGCGTAGTCGGAGTCGAATCAACAAAATTAAATTCGGTAACGTTTCGAGTCCATCCCAAAATACCGTAAATGCAATCATCAAATCGTAAATAATACACATGCAAGTAAACAGTCATGTTAGCAATGTGTTGTGTAACCAAAATACAATATTCAGATGCACAACTATAATACAAATACTGTGCTGCATACCTTTCTGGATTCATGCTTGCTTCGGCAAGGTGTGGTGCATTTTCACAAGCATTGGTTGGTTGGGGAATAGTGTTTTGCACACTACGGCAAGACTGTTTTGGATAATCAGCCGATAAGATGTTGAGACGGGACCACAGTGAATTCATTATTGGTGTTGTAGGGTGTCAGGAAATGAAGATGGAAATGGAAATGTAAAACGAGTTGATCTCGAAACTTGATAACAATAATATGGGTAGCAGTTGTAATAGTTGCAATAGTTGCTGCAAACTAATACGTTCAAACAAGTAGTGTGTATGACTGTTTAACAAAATACACAAGGGAAACAATCAGATCTGAGATTTGGATCAATAAGTGGATAGACAAGTAAGATCTTGATCAGAAAGTAGGTAATGGTGTCGGATCTGGACAAACGATGCACTATTTAACTGAAACAATTGACATGCGAATCCCCGACAAGCCAAACTCTCAGCACGTAATAATCAAATACATTGCAAAAACGTCCCGTAATAATCAAACCATCATCAATTAATTCGTTATTTTACCTTGAATCCCAGACTCCGCACGCATCGACCTCGTGGAATCGAGTAACACAAACTAGCTGCATTAATGCATCAACACATAATACTTTGAGTTGATTGGACCATATCATCATCATCCCTCCGACTCTGACGGATCGGGGATCTATGTGCTAGCTTGAAGTGTGTGGGGTGGCTGGGTAGTGCGGTGAACGTTCCCAATAGTCAATCCATGTACGATGGACAATGCGTAATGCTGTGCTGCTGACAACTCCTGCAGCGGTCATGGCTGATGATATTAGATTCGTTTGTACTGCAGTTGATACTGCACAACCATCTCATACAACTATGCCAACCGTATGCTGTAATGTGGTCATGTATTGTGTTTGACTGTCTGACTGTATATGTGATAGGCAGATCTACTCGATTGAATAGTGACCAAGATCTACTCGATTGAATAGTAACCAAACGCACTGCATGTTCATACTTGTAGACGTCTAGTACGACTGTAGTGGTTGATGGTTGTGTATGACTGTAGTGACGAGTCTGTTCACACGATTATTGCATGATACTCCAACTGCATCGAATACAAACTGCTCAAGTAGTCTTGAACGCAGTGACACCCGGTTCAGCTAGTTTACATGAGCAAGTATATCCACACATCTTCCGTATAATCTGTGCAACACATTGATGGTATACACAGATCCAGTCAGTCAATCTACACAAATCTGCACATTTTTACGCGTCTGAACTGCAACTCTTCACTACTACCTAAAATACATTGGTAATGCATACCAGACAAACAAGGTTTCATGCATTGCTAAAATCAAAATAGTACTACTGGATCTAATCAATACACTAGGTTAGTAAATACAACCCACGTAAATGTCTGTTTGGTATTCATTGCATGGATCAAATATACTGAAAATACAAATGTCTGTTATTCTGTTTGACTGGAAAATCAAGCACGCTAATATCAAAATACTCTCTTCATCTGATATACCCATAACATATATGTCATCAACTCAACACTGGTGATATTATGACATTGGTAGAAACCTGTCCTTTCAACTTACTGCTGATGGATTATCAAATCATTGAATTTTGAACAAATCGTTGGATTTGGTTCAATAGCAAGTCATAGTATACGAGCAACCGATGTGTGCATTGTCGACAGTTGAATTGGATATGGAAACGGACCTAGTCACTGTTTTTCTGATAGCTTTGAAAGGCTGGCAACATCAACACTCACCACTGACCAACCTCATGTGCTCCAACTCACTATAAAATGTAGATCTACATATCAAAGAGTATAGTCGACCATGCTTCATTCCAAATACACAACAGTTCAAAGTAGTTTGATGATAGCCAAGTAAAATACAACCCCATATGGACAAGACAGCTTTGTTGGACAGTTACCATTGTCTAGATGATGCAAGACCATAATATTGCCATTTACACTTCTTTAGCCACAACTTGCTGAATTTGGCAACTCGTGCAACCCGCGCAATTTCAAAATCAGATCATTGGATTAAATTGGATTGGATTAAATTAAATCGGATTGGATTAGCTGTTGTATCATTAAAATGTAACTTGACAGTCTCAGAATTCAGTATTGGCCAATTCATACAAATCTGCTCATCATTTACCCAAACAAGTCGATACTAATGATTTTAGATTCATCATGGTCGCAGGCTATTCATAATGCATCACACGTGAAGTTCCATAAATTGATTTCAAAGCTAGTTTAGATGCATCAACCCATTTTAAACATTAATCAATGTCATTTCAAACATATCCTAAAATGAATGGTGCGGATGCAGAGCCATGCCACAGTTGAATGTGCTCCTACCATACCATTTCCTGTAAAACAAGTATCTGTGTATAGACATGATCAGTGGCCATGTATTACACCCATTCCAGCATCAACTATTGAGTCATTGACACCATTGACACGATTATCTAGCACCACATCATTGTAAACATATTGTGCAGTACCTAGTCGTACACATGGAACATCAAATGCAATCCCAGTTCACTCTGACATACTCGTATTCAAAGTTGGCAGCAAACAAGTCATTACATACATACTGTCAAACAGCAAATACCTTGGTTTGAATTGTCGAGGGCACTACACTATCGCGACATCAGTGACACCAGTGACATCAGTGACTTGAACCAGATCTCATTCAGCGCGTCGATGGATGCATTTGGTATTGATGGTATGGAGGTGTTTGAATCTGGCGATGATTTATCAACTCAACCCATACATTATTCGTTGCGCTAATGTTATACCGTATCCAGCTAGGACATGCATAGTGTGTCAAACGAGATCAATGTTCCGTATGGGGATCCGAGTCAACGTTTTCCACCCATGACTAGTTCAAAGATCTGGATGGTTCAACATACACTAACATGGAGTGTCGAGTTTGAACAATATGTAGACTCAAGTCCGATCGGAGCTGCGTTGACGTGACAAGGTAGACAATCTGATGAATGATGGAATGTATAATATCGAGGTTCACAAATCCAAAATTGGAGAGATGGTGAAACACGTTTGATTGTATCACTCGGATGCCATGTTTAGTATTCAACATGAGATTTTGACTAAACTGCGCTCAGATGTAGCACGTTCAAACCAGCACTTGCATTCAGCACAACAATTCAATACTATGCAACGTATTCAACACAGATCGGTATGATCAAGAGCATGTCAGTGATGAATGAGTGAATGCTAGTGATGAATGCCAACGTGTATCAACTTACAACCATGATGTGGCATCACAATAACTCGACAGTGCGTATCCCAGACACTACTGGACAAAATGCATTGAAAACACCCCAAATATTGCAATCTACCTACACAGCGTTGGTGGATTATCTGTCACTGAATTTGGAGCATAAACTGGCAACTATACATGCAAATATGCATAGACTGATAGTCCTGCAACCAAGTTCCAGATGCCAATTCAAATATGTACTTGGATAGTCAGGGGTTGTAACACGATCATTTATTCAAATCGCATATATACACACATGTTATTGTTGAATGGCAGCAATATATAATGTCTCACAATAACGGGATATTGCTGGCATTGGATACCGTACCACAGTCGCTGTCTCGTGTGGTCAAACCGTGTGTAAGCTCCATGTATATATCATCACATAGATTGAATACAAACCATGATAATCTGGAATTACAAACTGTTTCACTCAACTCGATCCGACTCGGGTTGACTCGAACTCAAAAGCCATTTGATTATTGCATGACATTAAATCAATTGCAATGGAGGCTGCAACGTATGGATCAATCACGTCACCAACAGAAACACCAAACGCAAATCAAATGGCCAAACAATGATACAATATATACAGATATTCATAATGTGAATAAGCAAACATCGTGTAGTAACAAATTATGGACTGAATATATATAGTAACAAAACTGGTTATTTATGCGATAAAATATATCACTGATCATATTATAGTTGATATGGTGTATGTCGTTTTACATCATATAGCTTTTACACTAATGGTAATGGTTGTCACAATGGTGTCAACACTATGCTTGAAACACTAGAACTCTCAATCCCAACAGTATTGTGCTGCCTGACTGCATTTATGGTGTCAATCAGTAATGTATTTGTATTGATCATGACTTGTGTGCAGTGATCTGGCAATATCGTGATGTATGGTATCATGATCAATGTAAAACCATTACTTGATCAAACACGGCAATTGTGACTGATTACAATCTATAATTGGATGTGGAATACAATCACAATCACAATTGACAGGATATTGGGTGACTATGTGTACAATAGCCATTGTTGGTAGTTCAATCAGGATATACACCTTGTTCACACAGCAATACTGCATGTTGCTGGTTCACTCCACATCAATATGTATACATGAAGTTGACAATCATTGACAAATTCATGTCCTAAATTCACAATATTATGTTTTAAATGACAATAATGTAAGCCAATGCACATTTTATTTATTCGGTAACTGAGATTTGATAAACTGTTTGTACTGGTCCACAAAAGAATCACCAAAAAAATGAGTCGCAAAATCAGAATCCAGATCGACACATATTATGTAATTGTCTCCGTCCTCACCACTTTTGAAACCAGATTTCATTGATGGCGCTGTATATGGCAATTCAAATCGCATATGAATAAATCGTAACTCATTGATTTTCACTCTGCATTGATCTTGGACTGGGATCTGCGACTTGTACCAATTTTTAGGATCCATTGTTTCAATATTCTTCCTGCATTCATTAACGCCAACGTACATTGCTGAATCGGAGCTTCGCGTTGATGTCGTTTTGATATTGCAGCTGAAAACCGAGTATCGCAAATCAGGTCCAGCATTGGCCGGTGGAAAAACAATATGCGGAAAGTTGGTTCTACGAAGTTGTTGTACAAACATATTGACATTCGATTCATTGGTGCGACAATCAACCATTCCAGTAGGTCTTTTGATATTCAAATCTATAGCCCATCGAGGTAGATACTCTCTCAGCTCAGGTTGTAACCACCAGCCTTGTATGAATCGGAGAGCAATTACATACTCCATCATATGTCCCCTTTCTGAACGTGACAAGTTTGGTGCTTTTACAGGTGAAAACAGTTGATTGGCAAAGTAGTCCATTAATACTGAAGTCTTTTTGTCTGCCAAATAGTTTAATCCTGCAGTAAGAACAATGGGTTCTGTCATTCTAGCGTGCCATCCGTCAATCACTTTTGAAACCATTACAAGACCTGTTTGAACCAAATCAAGCTCTGGCGAATACGACATACTCGAGCCATCACCAAACAAAAACGAGATACACAATTTGACAAGTATCTCCGATACCGATTTGATTTTAACGGGACAAGAGTTAGCCTTTTCAATGGATTCGATAACCCGGCCAATTCGGTCCTCCCAGAAACAGTAAAATGATGAATGGGGCGAATACATGCCAGATTTTGTTGTCATTTCTTTTATATAACCACGATAACAGCCATCGATATCAGTCGAGTCGACCAATTTGTGTAGGAACGAAGTAAGAAGCCTCGGGCGACCTTGAAGAGACTGTGAGATTTCTTGAAGGTCAATATTCTTTGACACATCGATAGTAGTTTGAAAATATCAGACGATTTCAAGTAGTTGAAGTCGGTGAATATCAACATATTATCTGGTTTGAGTTCAGCAGCAGAGTATGTCAAATCCATAATGCAGATCCGCATTTGTGTTCCGCGCCATATATTGTTGAAGTCATCTTGGATAATAGTTCTGGTCAAAAACGAAAACAGCGACCGAGGAGAATCAAATTGTCCAGCAGTGGTGGATTGTTGATGTGGTTTTGTTGAACGATAGCCCGACTTTAAAAGATTTAGCATATGTTGCGATTCGTCAAATATAACACGACCGTCTTTTAGGAACCATGATTTCAACTCTTGATAGACTTTACCAAACGCAGACCAAGGAAGCTTAGATAGATGTTTGAATATTTTACAAAAGAGTACACCAGTTTGTATACTTGTTTGAATGCATAACCATGTAAAAGGCTTGAGATCGGGATTTGTTTCACGGAGTGTTTTCAGAACAAAAATACGAGCAGAAATCAAACACTGGATCAGTCTTTTAGATTGGTATTCAAAGACTGCTTGATTCTTGTCCGTCTTTTTGGCAGGTGCCAACTGTGCCAACTTCTCAGTCATCGCAGTGAAATCAGAATCAATCGAGCAGTCGAAATACAGTCCCCAACTACGTCGACATAGATCGTAGCAGGTTCTTGTCTTTCCGCATCCACTGACACCGATCATGGCAATGCTTCTGCCTTTGATCTTGCACAGCCTGTCGACCGGCATTTCGATCCCAATTTCCTTTTCGTCGGAATATATCTTTTCCGAGTACAGGAAATTGGGAACGCCGTCAATGCCTTGAATATCAAGGTTTAGGATTCCTTGGTCCAAAGCAATGTTCTCCATCGAGTCTTGAGTGGAAAAAACAGTTTTGTTTTCATCCAAGCTTATCAGTTGATGAAGATTTTTGTAAACGGCTTCTGGATTAGGGCCTTCAATGTTCATGACAGTGTCTATTGTTGATGAAAATACAATAATGAGTTTGACTATCCATAATATGGTTGATTTCATAAAAGTACAATACCTTGAGTTTGACCAGCCATACGACTGCTGGACTTGATGACAAGCGGTTGGTTGTAGGAACCAACCGGTTCCTGAATGGAGGTCAGGAGCACATCCCCAGCAATGGCTGGACCATCCACCACATAATGGATGGTGAGCTCGTCAACAGGAATAGCACCAAGTTTTGATGGAAGTGCTTGTTTGACTGCTGCAACCAAGTCACCAACAGTAAACAGGGTTTGAAGCCAGACAAAAGTATTGGTGTTGAGAATATGAGTTCTCAAACCAACTGGCTGGTAGTCCAGATATTGAATGTAGAATTTCATGTTTTCCATTAGAGTTTACTGAAATAAAAGGAATAGAGTAGAAGAAAGAGTAAAAGGAAATGGAATAGAATAGAATGAAGTGAAATGAAGAAAAGAAAAGAAAGAAAAGAAAAGAAAAAATTGGACTTTAAATCCAAAATTTAATTGTTTGAAACAATGTGAAACAAATTCACACTTTGAATAGTGTTTAAACATTTGTCATGTGATTATTTGTATTGTTCAATCGAGTGTCAATTCAACTCAACAATTGATTACGTCATTCATATAATGACTCGAGTCTTTTATTCAACATTTTAATATTTAATTATTGTTAATCAGTCAATTGTTGGATTAGTAAATATGTTAC
>NW_006281138.1:2715-4120 GCF_000203795.2 Batrachochytrium dendrobatidis JAM81 | reverse complement strand
GCTGAATCTGACAAGTGGATAATGATTGTTCCAATCAACAATTGGATTGAATTGACTGCAACATTATCATTGATTGCAGTCACTGTTGACCAATATATTGTAATACATTGACAGTTTTGACATCAACATTGTCATTCATGTCAAGTTGTGTGTAGTTGCCAACATCACACCTTGACAATACTGTTGCTCTTGGACGTATGACAACATATTAATGTAGTATAGTTTTGGAGGAATATCAAAAAAGTAAAAGATGAGAATGAAGGAATGAACCAATGAGTTAATTGTGTTGTTTATTGATAAAAGAAAACATTGATCATTTTATAAAGATGTGGATAACGGCTATGCGTATCCGTGAATTAGACGTCATAGCTGAGAAAGTATCTTGTTATTGCACAAGTGATGGCTGCGATAGACATCGCCTCAAACATATATGCGTCGCGTATGAGTCTCTGAAATATCTCGTTATTTATGATATTTCACATTACCAATGTTTAACAACTCTGGCACAGTAATACGCACTCGTGCACCGAGTTGAGTTGTCCAGCAATCGATTTTGGAAATGTGTTTGATGTGATGGTTTGAAATGGATGCCAAATGACCACGAACGTTACCAATTGTCATGACAGTTGATTGTTGATTCAAAACGTTGTTTGTTTGGTACTAATGGTTAGAGTGTCACTCATTGACCTGTCAGATCAGCAAGTGTTATTTCGGTGAGTTTCGTGTTTATTGTAGTCACATCAACATCAGCAGGTTGGACTACGGATTTGCTTGACAGAGTTGCAGATCCAGTTGGATTGATAGGCGAGCAACTGTGCAAACAACTGTGCGAGTTGCAGGATGTTTGAGATCCAACAAAACACTGCTTGCACACAAGTTCACGAATGCAGATTGTCAGACTTGACCATCAACTCGCAGTATAAATTGCGTGTACGACAGTTTACACGCTTACCCATCAACAATAAACCCACATAACCAGCAAACCGTCAACGAGCAGCCAGCTCAGTGGTCGGGTTGATGTTTTTTGTTGGAGTTTCTGGATCAAACTTGACCTGATTTGTACCGAGTTGTGTCATGACTACAAGTTTGACAGCAATAGATTGATCTACTAATAATCTGATCGTGTTGTTGATTGTATGGATGTTGGTAATCCATTGCAGATTGATACGGAATGTGACCAGAATACCACAAAGTTTATTGAGTGTGCACATTGCATTCGATGCAAAACGCAATAAACAAATGCGAGTTGCAGCATTCATTCAAGGTTCGACACCAGTCGATACAGCATTGACCACAATGGCATTTATGTCAACAATTGCACGACTACGGAATAAGTCGATTGTTGCTTGACATTCCGTATCGACAGTCTGCGTGTGTGTGCAACGTGCTGTTGTCGCATATGAAC
>NW_006281138.1:0-1117 GCF_000203795.2 Batrachochytrium dendrobatidis JAM81 | reverse complement strand
ATCCCAAATAATAATCAACCAGCACATCATACCAACCAACACAAATCACAATTGATACACATCGAATGACGTTCAATGACATTAGATAGCATCAAAAACAGTCAAAATCATTACCATCAAAGTCGCGTAGTCGGAGTCGAATCAACAAAATTAAATTCGGCAACGTTTCGAGTCCATCCCAAAATACCGTAAATGCAATCATCAAATCGTAAATAATACACATGCAAGTAAACAGTCATGTTAGCAATGTGTTGTGTAACCAAAATACAATATTCAGATGCACAACTATAATACAAATACTGTACTGCATACCTTTCTGGATTCATGCTTGCTTCGGCAAGGTGTGGTGCATTTTCACAAGCATTGGTTGGTTGGGGAATAGTGTTTTGCACACTACGGCAAGACTGTTTTGGAGAACCAGCCGATAGGATGTTGAGACGGGACCACAGTGAATTCATTATTGGTGTTGTAGGGTGTCAGGAAATGAAGATGGAAAACGAGTTGATCTCGAAACTTGATAACAATAATATGGGTAGCAGTTGTAATAGTTGCAATAGTTGCTGCAAACTAATACGTTCAAACAAGTAGTGTGTATGACTGTTTAACAAAATACACAAGGGAAACAATCAGATCTGAGATTTGGATCAATAAGTGGATGGACAAGCGAGTTTTGGATCAATAGGTAGATGGACAAGTAAGATCTTGATCAACAACTAATAATGGTGTCGGATCTGGACAAACGATGCACTATTTAACTGAAACAATTGACATGCGAATCCCCGACAAGCCAAACTCTCAGCACGTAATAATCAAATACATTGCAAAAACGTCCCGTAATAATCAAACTATCATCAATTAATTCGCTATTTACCTTGAATCCCAGACTCCGCGCGCATCGTCCTCGTGGAATCGAGTAACACAAACTAGCTGCATTAATGCATCAACACATAATACTTTGAGTTGATTGGACCATATCATCATCATCCCTCCGACTCTGACGGATCGGGGATCTATGTGCCAGCTTGAAGTGTGTGGGGTGGCTGGGTAGTGCGGTGAACGTTCCCAATAGTCAATCCATGTACGATGGACAATGCGTAATGCTGTGCTGCTGACAACT
>NW_006281136.1:4001-13601 GCF_000203795.2 Batrachochytrium dendrobatidis JAM81 | reverse complement strand
ATGTCGTGTTCAAGTGAAATGACACCTGCACTACCAGCATTAGCTTTAGTAGCAAACTGTTGTGCAACATCTCCGCGTGCTGCAGTATCTTGTGGATCCACATTCCACTCGACAATCGTGAGTCCCAAGTTGGTTAGTACTGTACGTACACGATCATCAATATCACCATAGGGAGGACGCACAAACGCAGGCGTAACTCCAATCACGGTCTTGACTGCCATGATAGTATAAGTGATTTCAGCAATGATTTGCTCATTTGATACAGTCGACAGATATGGATGACTCCATGTATGAATGCCGATATGGTGTCCTGCTTGGTATGTTCTTAATAAAACATCTGGTCGTTCCAGCACACGAGATCCAATAACAAAAAACGTTGCTGTTGTCTTTCGCTTGGCAAGTTCGCCAAGAAGATCGTCAGTCAATGGGCTAATGTAAATAACAAATCAGTAACAAATCAGTAACACGTTAGTCATGCTACTTGGCACGATACTTGAAATTGATATACATACCCAGGTCCATCGTCATATGTCAGTCCCCATTGATTTTGTTGAGGACACGTAGTAACATCTTTGGACCAGTCCGTCACAGTCAATGGAACAGTACCGACAGGAATTGATGGCACATTTGATAAAACATTGGAACCCCAAGCAGCGTTGGCAGGAGCAAGCTTATCCATGGGTGGATAATCTGCTTGATTGGGAGTACCAGCAAAAACTGAAAGTGGAATCGAAACTCCAAGAGAGAATACTAGCAGAGAAAGCATTTTGGATTTAAATGGTATTGATAAAAGTAATGAACAAGAAGCACGCTTGATAGATATGTTGCAAAGTACAGATTAATCGATGGATCCGAGTGAACAAATCGATATCTATTGTTGAGAAAACATCCTGATATTTATAGATGACCATGTTAGATTGGCCGCAGTGATACGATGAAACTTTAGACGGAGTTTGCTGTAGCGCATGCAGTTGGCAAAGTTTCAGTAATCAAGCAACATTAGACTGTTGCCAGTTGATGTTTCGTGTACTTTTGCTTTGCAGAGTCGCTGCTTCAAGTCATTGCGTCAACACATGTCTGTTCTAACGTGGCGCACACAAAAGTGTTGCATCATTTGGCTCATTTGCATAGCCAATATACAATAACCAGGCGCGAGAACATGTGAGTAGAATGACAGTAAAAGCATTGCCAGCTAATACATTATGATTCAGTGGCTCACTAAAATTAGCCAAATACAATCAGGCTTTGTAAATGTTATTACGTCATGCGCCAGTACTCGAAACGCACTCATACGTGGTTTGGTTTGTGTATTCACTTATTGTGATGGCCATGTTTGAATTTTGGCAATAAATGGTTTTATCAAACGCTTGGAATTGCATATGCAGAGTCGCTTTTTATGGACACTAGGGCCATAAATATTGACAGGGTTCCAACACTGCCCATCAGTTGATGTTACAGTATGATCAAAGTTTGAACCCCTATGTAGATAGACAATGCAAATAAACTTTACCAAGAATATGGACAATTTCTTTTATTTATGATTGGTTATACAATATTGGTAATCAAGTGGAACTTGAGCTGCTCCAAAGGTAAAATAATATTGTATTAAACACATCATTGATGTGCGTATATTCCGCAGTGTTAGATGCCCCTTCACGAGAAAGCGAGAATATTTCAATAGAAGTTGTATGGTTCGCAGACAGCCCAACGGCAAAACGAATCATATAGTCTGAATCGTATGGGTTAATAATCAGTATATGCTGAGGACCATGGGCCGAACATGCAGGAAGCATCCGGACTTGTTTGGCATATGTGGCGGACAAGTGGTCAACTATACCGGCCCATTGAAGTCGGGGGTCTTCCAAGAGATGCTTGATATTTAGATCAATAGTTGATAGATTACGCGAGTTGATGGCAGTTTTTTCAAGAAAAAGTCGTGTCCATTCCGGAGTCTGGGTTTCTCGAACATCTACCATGCTACCAGAATCGGGAGTAGGAGTATTCGAACATGACTTGGCAGAAAGCAGCTGTGTCCAAAGTGAGTCTCGACCAAAGTATTTAGATGCCTTTTAGTGCCACAAGAATACCAGCATATGTAAAAGTTAGTATATCGTATTCAATATACAACCCAACAGGACACATCGATGCAAGATAAAAAGCAGTCCATCACATTAAATATGCTAGAAAACTCACTTTATCAACTAGAATTTCAATACGTTTCTCAGTATTTTTAGCAATGTCATGCAGGTAGTACCCATCAGCAATATACTCGCGCATCGGATCTTCGACAATAGCCTGCTCCATGATATTGCTCTTGTCAATTTCAAACAGTGGAAATTTCGACACGTTGTTGACAATTAGCAAAAAGTATTCAATCTCAAAGTGTGTGGTGGAAAGTATTGTGTCGCTGGCCGATGAGGTGCAAGGTTCTAGAGCACTTTTAGTAGATGGGCTGGCAGAAGACATGCTGTTTTTAATATCAATGCTAATAGGGCTGCTTGTCGAAGCAAGACCATCGTCTGAAACCGCACTCGCGTTGCTTTGAGATAAAGTCGAAGCAGGTGCAGGACAAATAATTATAGTATACAATTGTTTATCGCCAAACGAAACAAGATCTGGCGGAACAACAACTGGTAGCATGCCAGGAATATTGAAAGATGCGTCTGACGTGGTGAGCCAGCACGCAGTCGTCACATCGTTGTACATAAGAGGGTGGAAATTATATGTTTGTGGGTTCTTGAGAATGTATTTGAACAATAGCGCAGATGAATCGTCTTCAGAAAGTTTGATTTTTTTGCTCACAATTCTATTGCGGGAGTATCTGGGTTTGCGAGGATTGAGAATGACAAAACTTCGTAAAACCGAAAGAAGATCAAATGGCAAGGTTTTGAAATGTGTAAATAGTTTCTCCTGAAAGTATCGTAAATGAAAGTCGTACGAAACTAAAAACGTGAAAATTTAGAGCCATCAAAATCAAAACTAAACCGTGTAAACATAATAAAGGCATTTAAATCCAAAGCTTACATGAAACAATATGCGACTGAGTTTTTAATTTGTTACACTGCTTTTCAAACGCAGACTCGTCGGTTTCAAAAGAATGTTGTGGCGAATCCGTTTGGTACTTGAAAGAAAGAACATTGATGGTTGCAAAATACATAAAGAAATCACATTGAACAATAATAACACCCAAAGAAAAAAACTGCGTCAAGAACATTGAAGGTGCATCAATACTGAAATTAGGAGCAACACTAAACTTTCCACCATGTTGTGACAATTCGATGCTGGTCGCAAGATCTGGTGAAACTCTTTCCATACCGAGCACTTCTAAATAAGAAACGTAGTCCATCAAAAGATCATTAATCATGGTCTTGTACCATCCAACAGTTTCAAGACTCTGGCCCTCAATGTTGATGCGCGTGGATATATGTTTTGGATCAATGATTTTAAGAATGTTTGGGTCGTCTAACCGTGTTGCACATTGAATCTCATCCCATTTTTTCATTAGCTCGGAGCGATACTCTGAAAAAAATATTGGCGCAGATGCACTGTGAATCAACTGAATTGTGCGTAAAACTTCAGACATTTCTGTCAATGATAAAGCGTTTCCGCTGCCATTGCTATCGGACTCTTGTTGATAAAGATTGCCGTTTGAACGAATTCTTACAGTACCATGCAGATTCAAATGCCCGTGGTTTTTGGCATACTGATGCTGTATAGATCCGGTTCCGCGCAGTAGTGATACAAAAGAGTTTGATCCATTGGAAGAATATTCCATCGAAACGCCTTGGCCAAGCTGACCACTACCATGCGATAATGGATACTTGCCATATCTAAAAAACAGTTCAAGAAAATCAACAATCTGTCTCTGAAGATCGTCGGCATCAAAGCTACCAATATGGTAAATAAAGTCAAGTAGTCTAAACCGACGCTCTGGTCTTGAAAGTGCAGAATTCTCATGTACTCTAGCAGAAGCCTCGGCAGTGCTATACCGCTTTTCTCCAAACTCGGTAATGCGCGCTCGATCCTGTTCAATATGTAACCCCATATATTTCAGCTTGCGTGTTTGAAACTGATATCGAATCTTGCACAAATTAAGTAGCTTGAGCGTCCGTAAAAACACTCGCTCACTTTCAATCTTTTTCCAATTGTAAGAGAAAACATTGACAGACTCTGTAGCCATGGTAACAACAATAAATGAACAGCGTTTCCCATAAATAGGGAAATAAGGCAAAAAGCTGTCACCAAACATGCACACCTCGTCTAGCTCGTTTAAAAGTCGCGATGCACGATTTGTAGACAAAAGTGACTCTGATGTAGAGCTTGAAACAGACCCAGCATCGTCTCCATTAAAGCTCTGATGAGTGTGGTTTAACCCAGAAAAACTACCAAGACTATCGCGATCTTTGTCTTGAAAAGCAGAGGATGTTGACCCAGTAGAACAAGGAATGGGAATCGTGTTGGGTGTGGATAAATTATCGCATGCAAAATTGACTGCAGCGACAATAATATATTCTTGAGTATGTTCTGTATTTTTTGGCTTTTCACCAGGCTCTCCACCTTGCGAATGAGTATTCACCTCGACTGAAGAAAACAAAGGCGTTTGGACATAGGATTGCTCAAATATGTCTAGGAAATTTTCGTGTGGAAGTGTTGATGTGATATACATGAGGTCACCGCCTGAACTATTTCGAGAAAACAAATACAGCTGAAGTCCTTCTTCCTGAAGCACATCCAACATGCCTGTAGCAACAGTATTTAACGGCAGTTTTGTCAGCACCTTGAATGCCTGAACAACAGGATTGCCTGCTAAAGTAGCCGTGTGCAACATTTTTGGAAGAACCACTAATGGTGTATTGTAATGTACAATATTAATCGAGTCCGGAGATGGTTTTAGTAAGTCTACATTATGATATATACTTGTAGATAGATTTGAATTTCCGACAGCTACAGATGAGAATGCAGTACACGGTATGGAAGACGAGGTAGTGGGTGAAGTAATAATTATCTTGGCTGGAGTTGTCATATCTATCATTGACGTGCTGAAATTTGATACAGGTGCAGTTATAGGCACTGGTATGGTATTATCAGTTTTGATTGGTGCTACACCTGGATGGGCTGAACATGCACTGGTGGAAATAGAAGTATTTGCCACAGATACGGATGAAGAGCGGATCCCTGAAGATTGTAATGACACGCTCTCGTGCGGTGGTAGTTGTGCCCAGTCTGTGCTTCTAAAATAACTTTCAATCGCGTAATCATTCGATGTGGTTGTAAACTGTTTGCCGATTTTATCCATTAGTGCTTGAACATTAATTGAACCTTGTGTCCATATCTGTACCACGATTTTAAATCCAAGCCAACACATGGCAAGCTCCTCTGTATCAGGAACCGAGGCCAAAAAATTATCCAGATCAATATGTTTTGACGACTGTAATGTGCTCACATCGTGTGTTGGATACATAATATGTCCGTCTGGCGAAATAGGTGTAAGACATACTGCAGCAATGCCATCTCCAACAAGTGCTTCCAGTGTTGTATTAATCCGTGATGGAACAGAGTTGTATAAAAAGGAAAAGTCACCAATGTGAAACTCGTTAACTGCATTTCTAATTACATGAGCAGCGTTAGTCAAAAACAAAAGCCGTAGTGGTCAAAATCGACCCAACTATAGTATCAAATGAGTGAATACCTTGTATACTGATCGGATACCGACTGTCGAAAAAAATTACTATAATGCTGTACCAGCAAACCAGCAACATCTGATCCATTAAAAGGATGCAGAAATGTCAACAGACTCTGTCTTAAAAGCAGCATAAATAAATGAGGGTTCTCTAATTCAACCGGCAACTGGTAATACTTTGTGCAGACTGGATCGACATTTTTAGCTATTGGCATAATAAACTCAACATCTGCGGGCGTAAGTTTAGTTGAGTAGTTGCGAGCTAAAAATGTGCCAATAATTGTCTGGGTTAACCCATGTAGCTTGGATTTGATCATTTTGACAAACTCCTGCACTATTTCTTGGTCAGGCTGATCTACTCCGTAAACAAACATGTACAAAAATTGTTCTTGACCTTGCAATCGCGATACATCCGTCAAAGTGGGTTTAGTAGTGTGATCGGTCAAACTGGGGCTTGGTATGGTATCTCCAAACGTAGTGCTTGAAATGATATTTTTAACTGGAAGTAAACTATTTGAATTGGCAGATTTAACACGTTCAAATATCGAAATCGGTTTGAGTCGATTGGAAAATGACGACAGTGTACCAGCACTATCACTGCCTGCAGTCGTATTGCCAGCAAGTATTCCCGTGTCATTCGACTGTATTCTCATATAAAATACAGATGTTTTGGTTGAAAATACAAATAAATCCTTGTGATTATGCATGGCTAGATTTGCAACTGACATGACAATCGCAGAAATTGCTTTAGAGTAAGATACGCGCCAATGAAGTGGAAATTTATGCCAGTATACTAAAGGACATGCAAAATGGCCAGCAGAAAACTTGTCCTTGTTGAATAGATCAACTGGCACTGCAGTGGAAACAGTCGAACTTGACTGTGGATTAGACGTATCTTTTTTGTCCATCACACTGGACTCAGAAGCAGCAATTAAAAAATCGCTTGCTATCCGAGTCTCATTTAAATCATGCAATAGTTTCAAACGATTTGCTCGAATAGCGCATTCAGACACCACAGATTCAATATGCCGTACAATCTCAACTCTTTCTGTAATGCTAAGAAACTCACAATAAAAGTACAAGTGCACTTCATGCAGTTTGGGCACAATAAATGCCCAATATTTACGTGGCAATCCTCCAGAAGAACTATACTGCACATCAAGCAGATAGTAACTCTCGCCAATTTGATGCAAATCCATTTGGGAACAATTGAAAAGTGTGATATTTGACCGGAAAAGCCCTAAACAAACACCTGGATCTACAAAAGCAACATTGATTCTCAAGTGAACCGAATCTGCCTCCAGTATAGTTTCAATATTGGCTGAAGAACGAGAAAGTTCCGTTCCACTGCCATTATGCCTTGTACGAATAAGACTTGCTGCAGAATACAGTGTTGATGAGCTTGGATGTGATCCATCATGAATTAGCATACTACGAAGAATACGTTCTCTGGTCAAATTCTCAATATCATTGCGAAGTGAAATGACAGAGTTGCGCATATCATCAGACAAATTTGCCGATTCCAGACCAGTCAACGGCGTATTCGCGGTTTCCAAACACTGTGTATCCTGATCCAGTGTAACTGACTGCTGTGGCGTATTTGGAGTTTTTAGAGTCCAGCAATTGATACATAACTTTGCTGAAGAAACACTATTTTCCCATAAATCTGTATGTGTTTTGCTGGCTTCTATAGAGCAGGTATCTGCATAAGACGCACCATCAAGGTATGACACTTCGCTAGGCGAATAGTCTACAGGCGATCCCGACTCAGCCATGGATGTCGATTCCATTATATTTAAAATATCTAACGGATAATGCAACGGAAGTGCATGAAGAGCTTGTTTAAAAACAATCTTGGAACCTCGCTGAAATTGGCATTCAATATTTACAAACAGTGGTGTATCAGCAGTTAAAACGAGCGACCTGTATTCCTCAAATAACTCTGATGTATCAATTTGCGTAATGGGGCGTCTGCTTGTTTTTGAAGATGTTGATTGAAAATCATCAGATCTTTGAGAAGAATCAACATCAACTTCTTGATGAGTTGGCGACCGTTGTAACCCAGTAGGCCTGAAAAACAAAAGTTGGGACGCGAACTCGGACACAGATCGCTCCACAAGAGGCTCAAACTGTCGAAGTAAAATTTTACGATATGCCAAATCTACAACTTCATCTTCACTGTTTGGCGTTCTAGCAGTAGAAATAAACCAAAAAATTGTAAAATTAGACTATTTTTTCGATTCAACACCAATATTTTTTAAACCGGACTTTTATCAATCAAGTTTTAAAATTTTACCTTGAAACTTTATCCTCATTGGTAAGCACAGCAAAAATATCCAACAAAGGAGTAATATCAACAACAAGCGTAGTTTTTTCAAACACTCTAAATGCTCGAATGATGTCTTTTTCTGTAGCTTTTGCGCCTTGCATAAGTGAAAGAAACAGGGTCTTGGAAAATGCAGTTGAGAATGATTCATTTACAATGGTGTAAAAAGCATGGCCCTCGGGTGATAAAGTTGCTGATCCGATTGCTTGCTGTGCAGTATAGCCACTCTGACATTCTTCACCATCCGCAGAATCTACTGTTGATGCACGATGGTGAAGTAACTCTGATGGTATGGTATTCAAGACACTTTCTGCATCAGATGCAGGCACATCTAATCGCGTATAATCATGTTTCTCTGCTACTTTGTGCTTCCCACCACTTGATAGAATAAAGCCTTGGGGGAGTCGAACAAATCTTCCAACATCGTCACATTGAAGTTGAGCTACACACCAAGGCATTGCCGGCTTGGTATACGACAAAAGTTTTTGAGTGGGTATTTGCTGTGATAACAGTAATGATTCAGTCGTTTTGGTAGTCTGTACACATTCGAATAAACTGATGGAAAAGTAATGAATCTCTGTTGAACTGGATATTGGCCCTGAAAAAAACATATCAGTAGCAGTCGAAACAGAGCCTTGGTTTACCTGTGCCAACGAACCAGGATTTAATGGATCGTATATATGAAGCACAGCAAATATCAACCGATCTGGACTAAGATACTTGATATAGCAAACAGACTCTTCCAATTTTCTAATCAAAAACACTGATCCGTGAATAAACTGCTTGTGAATAGCTGTGCGCATTATCTCAAGAAGATCTGGCTGAATGCATGCACGGGAGTTTAAACCACCGGATGCATCAAAGGGCCATTTGAGCGCAACATCCGTTATCTGTAGCAATGATTTGGCTAAAAACCCATACAACACAGTGTTCGATCTTGCAGTTTGAGTCATATCGCTGGTTATCACAGATATTGGGATAGGACATCCATCGGTTAGCAATTCGCCATCATCAAGTATTCCGCCCAAAGCAGTGATGTTTCGAGAATTAAGCAAAGACCCAATGCAATAGCTATCATGTATCGATCCATGAGGCTCGCACCAATCCAATGGAATAGCAGCAAGATCATTAAACTCGAGAGTAGGATTACTCGGTACACATATTCCATTCACGGTTGGGTCTTCATCGCAACCGTCATCAATGGAAAGAACGTGATACACACACATTACAAACGAGGAATTGTATAATAGTGCAGGCAGATAGAACTGGGTTGGCACAATCTGACTGTGGTTGGGATCGTGTGCACTTTGCAATCCATTAACTGTGGTATCATCAAGCAGTTTGCGCTCAAGTACAATACCGTTTCTTAGCTCTTGCACATATTCAAATACAAAAATACGCCCTAGCAAATTTCGATCCTATCAAATAAAACAAGAAAGCTTAGCTAAATACTCGTGCAAATGCGATTCAACAATCAACACTAACCTGATTACCAATACACTTGACAAAATTTTCATAATATTCACTGTAGACTTCCTCACCAGATATAGAGCTATCATGAACCATAACAAGAGGCTCAACCCACAATTCGGTA
>NW_006281136.1:0-3901 GCF_000203795.2 Batrachochytrium dendrobatidis JAM81 | reverse complement strand
TAAGTCGCTAATCCGTTGTATTCAATCGAAACGCCGACTCGAACGACAGGCTCGAAATCCTTTTCGATTGATCATAATCTAAACGCTCACTTGGTCGTAGAAAGGGCGATGATGATGAGCTATGGTGCGGGAAACATTCATTTAAATTCAAGGCGGATGAAGACATGGTTGAAAAAATAGATAGCCTTTGTCGTTGCTCGTATCTTACTAAAAGTTTGTGAGCAGGCTTTTTGCACACAACTACAGGTCTTAGAATGACGTCGCTCGACCGACTCTTGTGTTCAATTTTTTTTAAACTCTCAACGAGCTCGGCTATCAATTTTCCGCGCATGGACGCACCAATAGAAAAAGTATATATGGATAGTATGACAAGTGAATCGGTCTCCCAATGGAGGTGAAGAAAACAAAACCCAGTAGGAATATCACTATCTGTGCCTTCATAAACAAGCTTAACAAGTGTGGCTTTTCCTAGACTCATTGAGCACCAAGCAGTCAGCAGTTGTGATAAATATATGGTAGCAACTTGTCGTCGCGCCTTGTTATTATCAGTATCCTCTGTCTGAGATCTAGAGTTGAATTTACCCTGATTTCGTTTGGATGCAGTTGAGCGCAAAATCAAAGCACCCTTCCATTCGTCAAGTGTCGAAGGATGTCCGAGTAGAGCTTGAGAAAGATACTGCCAATAATTACTAGGCAAATCTGGAGTTGAATGAAATTGAGAGCTCGGATTTCTAGCAGCGGCGTACAAAAACTCTCCTGCACGACCTCCTAAAAGTGTTTGTGCTAAAATTTGCTTGGTATTGAATGCAGAATAGATCTTTGTAGCTTCATCTGCCTCTACTATTCCTTTGATGAATGCATCTAGCTGGAGTAGTTTCTCATGAAAGCTGGTCTTATCCGGCCCAAGCTGTTCAATGCATTGAACGTTAATAAACACAATAGCAAGAGAATGGTGTGCCAAAACATTAATTTCAATGCGGAGTGGCTTGTCAGACACATCATGTGTTGACAGTGGTCTACGTGCTGCATCTGTGATGGGAACAGATACCTTGACGGTGTACATAATAGTAACGTTTGGAAGCCATGGCATGGACATGGCAATTTCAACTTTTTCCGTATTGCGGCTAGATCGTCGAGATGGATGGATACTCTCAATACGAAATCCTTCTCTTAAGCGAACAGCCACTAGATTTGACAATCGAATATTAGTAACAACATAGTCGCGAGATCCACATAGTAGCTCTGCAATTGCCGAAGGTTTCGAGTCTAATGTCCACGGAAACAAAAACTCTTCGTTGGTGATGGCATCCCCTGTTTCGACATTTGTATGAATGATTTTAGAGCGAGTTGAATCGACAGGTCGTTCACGAATACTGCCAGTCACTGAAAATGAAGTAGGACTGTCTTCATGAACACTGCGCCGATTAAGATTAATTTCGCGGATAGTAAACATACAATGATATATATTGGCACGCATGGGAGGCTGGTTGAAAACTTTTCCAAAAACAGATGTCGATATTGACGAGTTTTTGCCAATCACATCTCCCTTGTTATCAGTGTTTGTGATGTCAGACATATAAGGACAGTCCGAGTCATACATGAATACACCAAACAAAGCTTGGGCAATGAATCTAAGAAACTCGGTATTTGGAACATAACCCAGACTGACTTGAGGTAAAAATCCATCAGAGGATCCAACTTGAATGATGTTGACTCTGGTAAAATCACGCACAATTCTGCGATGAATGTGCCGAGGTATGACATCTTTAGATCCCCACTCTGGCGAAACACCATCAGTTACATATATGATGGCAGGCATAGCATCGCTTGGAAGGAGTTCTAATGCAAGCAGCCCAGCGTCAAGCGTGCTAAATGCATTTCTAGTACTAAACCGGTTATTATAAGACTCATTTAAATGAAAACCTCCTTGAGTTGCAGATTTTTCTGATGCTCCGGGTGACAAGGACATGCAATCAATGGGATCATTTGTAAGTTCCATTTGAACCTCGTTTGGCATCACACCAGCAGTAGCCAGTTTTACAGGATCCTTGGATTTGCGTTGTCCACGACTGAGTAGAACATTTTCAAACGCAATAATAGAATCATATAGTTTTTCTGCTATACACATGAGATTCTTTGTGGTTACTTCAACTTCCTGCAGTAACACTCTCAATGGCAAATCCTCATTTGCAGAGATTGAAGAATGGCCCGAATTTCCTGCATCTGCAATCACCGTGACAATAAGCTTTGGCTCAATCTATGAGTTGGTTAATATTTCAATCAACGGATTAAACATTTTGACGAGTCAACTTTTTAGAATCCAGTTTTCACGGCTTATAATATACAACATGCTACTCACAAAAGTGCGCAATCCAGTCCATGGCTGTAAAATTGAAAATGGTCGAACAAGCCCATCAAAGCATTTGCATATTCTATATATCAAGTAATGGGACTTATGATTATGAGATGGTACTCTACAGACAGATTTGGATCTAAAACTAGATATTGCTAAAATGAATAGCAAGCATATTTTACATACGTATCGAAAGCAGCAGATAAAAGCACTTTTGGTCTTCCAGAAGTATCAACAACAGACATGGAAGGAGAGGTATCTAATAAAACAACTAATCGCTGTTTAGCAGCAAATGTCAATATTGAAGTTTCAGGAGTCAGTCGGAGTCGACGATTGACAGACCAGACAGGAAAAGTTGATGATAATCCGGTTCGATCAGATGCTGTAGTCGAGGTTTGTCCAATGTTCGGATTCATCCATTCAAGAGTCTTTGAATCCAAAGAAATATCCATGACTGCCAGATTATCAGACTATTCATGTATTAATGATTAGCATTGAATTCAACTCCATCTGATTAACGCCAATACTAGCAAAGCCATGAGTTTGCTGACATGACAACTGAATTCATGTTTGAAATAGCAGTTTCTACAATAATCCGTAACTATAAGTTACCTCCCATTCCTGAATGGTGCGAGGCACTAGCATATGCTGAAGCACCCAAGCATCCAGATCAATTCTACTGAATAAAGCAGGATTGACGATCTGCAGTACAACAACTTTAGGCTCAGCTATGGTAGTCTGTATAGATGTGAAAGAGCGATATAGTATGGTCAGCATTAAATTATACAATGTAGATACACTTGATAGAGCTTAGTCTGCTTCACCTGCAGCATTAACAGTCGTAAATTTATTCTGTTGGTCAGACTGGAGCAAACAATAAATCTACAATAAGTCTGCAATCAATGTTCCTGGAAGCAGTTAATAACAAGAATTTATTTACATTTCTTTTAGAATTACTTGAACTATATTACAGAATCAGCGTATACGTCAATCCAGTGCTTATTGCTGCAATAGTGAGCGCGGCAAAGCGACTGAATGAGCTGGCTGATGATAGAATAGGTGCAGAATTGTTGGAGGATCCACCAATTTGATTACTAGGAATAAGTACGCCTGATGGAATGTTCTCCATTGGACTCTTTCCAGCACTTGTCTCGGTAGAAGGAGCAATAGTTTCATTGGTTACCGATGGAGCTTGAGGAAGCGACGCGACGGTTGGTGGTATGCTAGAGTTGGCATCTGTTGGGCTAGAAAAACTACTCGACCATGTTTGTGTGGATTCATTGGATGATTCCCATGTTTGTGTAGATTCATTGGATGATTCCCAAGTCTGTTTTGGTGAGCTGGACCAAGTCTGTGCAGATTCATCACCATATCGACCTTTCCTTCCATGATGACCTCTGGAATGTCCTTTGCGTTTTTCATCGTTGGAATCATCATTTGAATCATCGTTCGAATTATCATTTGAATCATCATCGTTGGAATCATCAGAATTGGTGGAAGAATCGGGCTGATCGTAGATGCTGCCGCTTGATTCAGATGTGCTAGTTG
>NW_006281103.1:1504622-1564682 GCF_000203795.2 Batrachochytrium dendrobatidis JAM81 | reverse complement strand
TCCCAGTCTTTTGGTAACGTCTCGGCATTAATATTACTTGGCCGTTTTACATGTCAATTATCGTCGTGCCATGACCATACATTCCAGTCTGTATTCGTCACCAATATCAATCAATGGCCATTCATCATCACTTTATACAATGCTATACGTTATACTGTATCGCATACTGCCGGTTTGATTGCTGTATTACCATCCTGTCATCAAAACTGTATCTAGTGTGTGTTGCTGTAGTGATCATCTTTTTGTACGCATTATAATGTCCATGCTCCATTGTTGTTTGTGCTCCATTCACTGTTGATCTGTACACCATTGTATCCGCAATCATCGTACCTCCATATCCATATACATATACTTACATATCGCTTGCATCGTCATCATGTACTGTGCCATTGAATTGCAGTGTGTTGTCCATGTGTGGGACGTGCGTTTTGTACATGTTCAATTACGCTTGATCATTACAATTTTATTGCAATCATTTGTAGTCCCATCAGTAACACTCGGATTGTATCCATATTTCAACTGGTTGTGTATACAACATGTATGCATGTTACTGTCCAATATCACAGTGATCCGACCACCATCATACAGTGTATCATGAGTGTATCATTACCCCACAATGCGTTGTTTTTTTGCATGATTTTGTGTCGTATTTCAATACTATTCAACCGTTTATTTTGACCCTATACAACAGCCATTGTAACTCTGTATTGTTACCATATTGTTACCATATTGTAATGTGTATATACATGTCATCGAGTCAGCCAATGCAGTACTGTATAGGCATATGGCTGCATTTGCATCACCACCCAATATTCGTACAAAAAAACCCGGCAATTGAGCCGTAATCCGTTGCATACGTATGCTGATTACCACCATAATTGACCGCTGCATTAATATATCCGCATTCGGACACTCCAAACGTCATACTAACCACTCGTGTCTGATATTATCCGGACATTCGGACAGGATACCATGTCTGATATTCGGACAATATATCCAACTTTGTCAATATTGATGCTATCGTATTGATATATTGACCATTGTAATATATATACATGATATGTATACAGTCCAAACCACAGTACAATAAGTCGTGTTTTGAGTGTATACCGACGTGTCCAATTCGGTCGACAGTCGTGACTATAACATGTTGTTAGTTTAGTTGACAACATGCCATGATGCATGTCCAATATATAGTATGTATATACATACATGTCCAGTATCAATCGCATGCATGTAGTGTCATTATTCATCGAGATACACGCATTTCCAGTTTCATGTCAAATATTCGTGCTATGTGCAAGTTGTATTTTTACATGTATCGCATGTCAACACATGCATGAATTGTACATACCAATGCCATGTGCATATACTGTAGCAGTTTCATGCAACTAGTGTCACTATTGACGACGATATACGACATCAAACACGTCAAAACGTCATTTTCGGACTTTGGTCGGCCCATTCCATGTCAGATATTGACCATAGTGCGTCAATGACATCATAATTCGATCCGCAACACATAATTACATATATGTGGTGCATATCAAGTCATTTGGTCGACTTTTGTGGTCATAGTCGATATTAAAGTTTTTAGTTTGCAATTGGTTTGAAACGACGAGCTCTACTTGTTATTTTAATCTAGTATCGTGTCTATCAGTCAATCAACAATTTATCTTGTATGCAAATGCGTCAAAAATACATGTAGTATGTCGTTCTGATTCGATATTAGTCGGCATTGACACTGTACGACCACTACTGACCAAGTTATTAACATATTATCGACTAGCTCATACTGTCCCAGCATGTCGTCAAGAAAACCATCATATATTACAGTGTTGTGCCAACAAACATGCATGGATTGCATTGAAACTGGACATGATACAATATCAAGTGTATACATGTATTGTCATGGCATCAAACTGACATGATATCATGTATTGGTTGTGTAATGGACCATAATATATGCCAACAAAACGCTCCAAATCAGGCATGATTATAGTCGTAAATATATTATTGTGACTGTGTTGTTGGACAGTGACTATCAATGACTGTCAATAACTACTAGTGACTATCAATAACTGTCAATGACCATCAATAACTATCAATAACTGTAAAAACGATCAAGGTTTGTAGCCTGACAGTGTACAATCGAGTTTATTAAATCGTGTAATTCTGGTCGTTATTCGACTTTACCCAACACTTGAACACTTGATTGTTGCATGCAGTTTGACAGTTGTCATACATGGCCATGTGTATGCTGTTGTATAACCAGAGACGCAGTAGTATTGCCATGTGTTGGTTGAATCGACATACTCGACACACACCAGTCAATGCAGTTTTGTCCGAATCCCTATTTTTGTTGGCTGTAGTTTTACACAAACTTGAAACAGTCATCGTAACAGTGTTACTGTCATTGTCATCAAGCTGTAGTATGTGTAACTGTAGTATTGGTTGAGCCACTGACCATGTATTCGAGTATGAACGACTGTGGTTTTTTACAAACAATTGGTCAAACAACTGGTCCAACAACAGTCAAACAACTAGTCAAATTCAGGTCTGGACAATCGTCAAATACTGGTCAGAATACTGGTCAGAATGCAGGCTAAACTAATCAAACAACAGGTTGAAATGCAGGTCAAATACTCGTCAAATACTCGTCAAACACTGGTCAAATACTAGTCAAAATACTCGTCAAATATGATCAAATACAGGTCAGAATAACAGTCAAACAACTGGTCAGAATGCAGGTCTGAACAATCGTCCAATACTGGTCAGAATGCAGGTTGAAATGTAGGCTAAACTAATCAAACACTCGTCAAATACACTCGTCAAATGCAGGTCAAACAACTCGTCAAATACTCGTCAGAATAACTGGTCAAATATGGTCAAACAACAGGTCAAACAACAGGTCAAACAATCGTTAAACAATCGTCAGAATACTGGTCAGAATGCAGGCTAAACTAATCAAACACTCGTCAAACAACAGGTTAAAATACTAGTTAAAATACTCGTCAAATACTCGTCAAATACAAGTCTAAATACTAGTTGAAATGCAGGTTTAAACAATCGTCAAATACTGGTCAGAATAACAGTCTAAATACTAGTTAAAATGCAGGTTAAATACAAGTCAAATACACTCGTCAAACAGCCAGTCAATTAAACTATACAATGCATTTGATATTCATACATTACACAATCAATCGCTAATGAATATGCCAGTCATCGATATGTATTGTAGTCAAGTGAATGTATCGGCCATTGTAACATGAATATATGATGTGTATACAGTCCAAACTACAGTGTAATATCGTATGTTTTGAATGTGTTCCAGTTGCATCCAGTTTGACCTGCAGTCGTGACTATAACATGTTTCCAATTTAGTTGACGATATGGCCTGATGCATGTCCAGTATATAGTATGCATGTATACTCATGTTCAGTATCAATCGCATGCAACTAGTGTCAGTATTGGTCAAGATATATCCAATTTTGGTATCATGTCAAATACTAGTGGTAAGTATAAATTGTATATTTTTTTGTAATTTCATGACAATACATGCATGCATCGTACATACCAATGCAATATCCATATACTGTAGCAGTTTCATGCAACTAGTGTCAGTATTGGTCAAGATATTCGACATCAAACACGTCAAAACGACACCTTCGGACATGCATTTGATGGTCATGATACACATCGAATATTGCACCAATGACGACGTAATCATATACACAATACATGACTATATGTGTGCCATACATTGCAGTTGATTTCGACATTGTACGACCACTGTAGACCGAGTTATTGACACGCCAAACATCGACTATAATATCCAACCTACAAAACGTCAGCTATTCAATTATTGTGTTATCAAACATGCATGGATTGCATTGAAATTGTACATGATACAATACCAAGTGTATACAAGTATTGTCATGTCACCATATCAGCACAGGCTTGTGTATTGGTTGTGAAATCGACCATTTAGTACGCGATTGTAATGATGCAAATGGTCCACTTTGAACGCATATAACTTGGCCAATAGCAGTTATTTACCAACCATATTTAAACTGATTGTGTATATGGTATATCACCATTGATTGAGCATGCATATGCACGGTTTGCAGACATTTATAATTCGTGTTGAATGTGTTGTATGTGACCATTTGAAACTCGACTAATTGTGGTGTATTTTGACATGTATATTGACTGATGTTTAGCGTCTGTTCATGTGTCATTGATGCACCATTGACATGCTGTATTGTCCAACATTATGTCGTGATGTTGAAATCAACAAATTGGTGCAACACTGAATGTATGTGGTGATTGTCGAGTATCGAGTTCATCTAGTTGTTTCTTGGTGTTTTCAATATCTATAAGCATCTTGTTCATAATTCCAAGGTATGTGTTGTGTGTCAATGGTCTTGTTGCTCATAATGTGTATTTGCTATTAGGTTATCAACTGTTGGTAGTTGTGGTCTGAAATCGCATGGAACATGTCAACAAACTGCGTATGTTCTTGTACAATTTGCGATATTGCATTTGTAAACAATGTGTCAAACCGACGTTGAAAGTGGTTCCAAATTGTCGATTGGTATTTTGATATTGATGGAAATTGAAGTCTAGTTTCCATTCCACATGGCGTTCTAAACGCTTTGCAAAATTCACAGTAGCATGGTTCAACAGAGTGTTGGGTATTGGTGTATATCAAACACTGTGGGATTTGAAACCTTGACCAGTTATTGAGGTGACTGTGGTAAAAGACATGACATGAATGCCACTACACAATGGTTTGTTGTACACTCCAGTGTGCGTTGATTGGTCGAGTAAGCTCTGATATGTTATTGTTGTATCAAGTTGTTATACAACAAACTATCAACGTCAGAAATACAGAGTCAAGCTGATTGAACTCTGAATATGAGAGCCTCGACTATAAGTGTTCAAATCTGTGATATTTGACAGATCTAGTCACTTGTTCAACCATAACCATCATATCTTTTAGTTCTGGAACCAAAACAACTATGTCGAGTGGTAAAACAATTGTTCTTGTCACAGACGTTATGCTGTATAGTTATGGGTCATTTCATTGCTGCTGTTTGAGATTCTGTCATGCCAAGTCTTGGGTTTCAGTTTGTAGTCAAGACATTCTGAACTTGACAAAGTGTTTAGTGTTTCCACTCTGTACACTTTTTACACTGTAGATTTGTATTTATCAGACTCTGGACTCGAACAAGACATTGCAAAGTGGATATGTGACAACCTCGTAAAGTCACCAACACTCGGACAAAGTGATGTTGGTAGTGCTCGAATGGACTTTTACCAGGCACACATCTGTCAGTCAACTATTTCAAGCATCTTGAAATGGAACAACACATACAGAAAGCTCACTCTTGTAAGCGACTGATGAATTGGCATGGATGAGTTTGTCAAGTATTGAAAACATTTGCACAATAGAATCAAATATTTGGATTGCAATGGACGAGTTGGGGTTTAAACTTGGTGATTGTACAATGCATGGCTACACAAACAGAGGTGAAAGAGTACAGTCCAAAAACAACATTTCAGTTCAAAACTATAGTCTAATAGTGTGTGTTTCATATGACGATCAATATGTTTAGAGATTGATCAAGGCAGCAGTGAATGCTGTAATATCAACTTGTTAAACAATGACATGCAACATTCCCAAACGGTCCCAAACGGTCACTTTATTCTAGACAACATTCCATTCCACAAAACAACTCTAATTAGACATGGTTTACCAACTATTCAACAAACAGCGCGATGTTTGGAACTACACTATACAGCATCATACTGTCCATTCTTGAACCCTGCTGACAATTACTTTGGTGTTTGGAATGACTGTGTGTGCTGAGCCATTTCAGACACCAAACAACTTGTAGCTTCAATAAAACAAATAATCCATTTCCAACAACAACAACAATGAATATGTAACGATTGTTTATTCCAAGACAATCATTACAAGATCAATACAGAAAAGTATTTGATTTTACGTGAATACGACTGTAAAATAAACTTGGGTGTTGAACCACAAGATTATATCATGCAAGCAAACCATACGAGTGTATTTTGGCAGTGCTACAAGTTTGTTGACCAACTCATGTATGGCAGTATCAGCACAAACTCGACTGATCGAACAGCCATATATACACATTGTTGTCAGTTACATCGAGTGATTGTTCAAATAGGTCGATTCAGATGGATTGCATATAACCGACTAATCCAGCATCCATCCATTGTCAAACAACCATAATGCACAATACCACCAAGTGTGCAATTACACTCGCACTGATCAGTCGTTGCACAGTATGCATTGGTCAATGTCAAACATATGTGTGTCTGCAACTAAATTGCAGTCCATGACACATCCACACGATCCAACATGACAAATCATGTATTGTGAGTCCAAGATTGATTCAAAACCTGATCATGGTAAACACAGCATGTTGTTGCATATCAGAGTCGATATATCGAGTGACAGTTGCACACTTGCTGATGATGCACAGCGTATCAGTCACAATACATGCACGGTATTGCATTGCAGTCATTGGATGACAGCTGTTTGCAATGTGATACTGATCGACATACATCAGCATGGTGTGATGTGACCATAACCATGGTGGAATGTGTTGGAGTTGACATTGTGAGTTGACAATCGATACACCATGCACATGACTGGAACATATATATTCGAGTGTGGTTTGGTTGGTGTCAGGTTGATCATGCAATCACATCGGTGCAACGAGTGAGTGAGCTAATGGTGATCTGGACCCATTTCAACAACAAGGAATTGACAGTCATGGATTTGCATGCATTCAATATGTGTAGCACACCGAATGATCAGTCATGACAGCACATAGTAGTTGATTGGTGCAATATGATCAAACCATTAGTATAATACACTATGGTTTGGCAATACACGATGTTTATTGAATGAATGACATTGGATGCATGACACATGACAATTAAACCAACATGCAATACACGCTGCATTGTAGTATATTCTAGATGAGACTGTGATGGTTCACTCAACTCCAACATCGTGACGGGTCTATGGTTGTGAAGCTTGCTGCTGAGCATCCTGCTCAAACCGTAAAAATACACTTGAAAAGTAACTGTAGAAAAAGTCAAAACAACTCTTGTACGAGTGATACGATTCCAGGTTTATATTATCGTCAGAATCTGTCACCTCAAACTTATGGTGATGCTCAAAGTAATGTTTAAGCTCCAATTCTTGCTCAGAATCTTTTTTAAGCCTAATCCGATACCCATCAAGAATTTTTTGGAGAATCTCTTGGAGTTCATCAAGAAACTCACACTGGGTTCTAATATTAGCTTCAAGGTCGAGGTCTACTGATCCTTGACCCGAGGCTCTATTTAAAAAGTCAAAATCTTGCTCCAGATTATACAGCAAGTTTTTTTGAGCTTTGATCCGAGCATCTACATTGTGAATATCTTTCTCTATTTTGTCGATTTTAACTGAAAGTGTTGCGTGTTCTTCGATCATGAATACTCCCTCCAAGCCAATTGAATAGCAATACTTGCCAAACTCATTATATGATTTTAATTTTTTCGGATAATCAAACCTAGTAAAAGTGTTCAAGATGCTAGTTTTAGCACTTGCAGTTTCAGTTGCACTGGGAGGAACTGTCGCAGTGCTGACTTTAGCACTCATGGTCGAACTGTGATCAACTGGATTGGCGATCGTAACCGAGCAGACAGCCAACATCGATGACAGTACGGCAATTGAGAATTTCATTTTGGTGGTTGGTTGAGCAAGTTGTTGTAATGTCATTCAACGAGCCAGTTTTTGAACTATATTTATATCCATTATTGAATAAATGATATTAAAAACATATTTCTTGAATGACCGTCCTAAGGGATTTGTGTTACTATCAGGGTTGGTGTTGATTTGTTATCAATGTTGAAATGACTTTGAAATACCCTTTCTTTATATAATTGCTTATTGAAATTGGAAACGTAGCATCAGGGTGTGATTTGTGTAGAAATGCTGTGTAATGGCACCATAATGCGACAAGGATACCAATGACTTGTATATGATAATTCAGTCATCTATACGACCATTTGTCACCAATACAATAGTATGTGACATGATCATATTGCACCAATCGACCAGTATACGATCACTGGATACATCACACGTTGGTATTTACCACTGCATATGTGTGATGTATATTGGTTATAGTCCATGATATCAACGAGTTTATGCATACTGCTCACATCACACACATCAAACTGGTTTAGTGATATGCAAGTGTTGCGGTTTGACCAAATCACAATCACCCATATTGTCGACTGTCTAACTCGTTGACATTCAAACCGTGCCATCACTAGTCACAATATAATGGTTGACTGACTTGTTTGGTTGACCTGACATATCGACACTTTGCAAACCTCGACTTGATTCATCAACTTGTATATTCATATAATATTGGGTTTGTATCATCACGTTGGACTCGTTATCAAACACCTTGATGTGTCCATGCAACACAAACTCGATATACACACATTAGTTACTGTTTGACATGAATGGGTCGATCATCAATACCAGACAATGCAACTGTATTAGTTGTATGATACAATCAATCATGGTTGACTCATCACCATCAAATATCAAATGTTGATCACGTATACATTGATTTGTAATTGCATGGTCTGTTGGCAATACACACTATGATATGATTGACAAGTTGTTGATTTGCAGTAATCAGATGTGCATCACCTGTAACATTGGATGCAATTGACGAGTTGTAACCGCCAGTCAACAATCATCGATATGTTGGTGATTGTATTGACTACATGATTGGTATTGATTAGCTGTCATGATCGATTGGTGGACAATACAATCCACATTGATTATGACGTGTTGCAACTAGTTGATATATGCAGACTCGACTGATGATCGAGTATATGTTGATGTGTAACTCTGTCACTGTTTGTCTTGATTGGTTATTGCTACTGCTTGTATATGCAGTGTATTCATGTGTGATGTATTGGATATCGGTGTTGTGTATGTTGAACCTGTTGGATAATATATTGTCATGTCGCATCAAATCGCACCACATTTAGACTGCAATCATTGATTCGTTGGTTTAATGATCGACTCGACTCACATTCGACTGTAATGGCCACAAATATGCATTGCTGATTGACACGCATATATCGACATGTATCAGACTTGAACATGGTGTATATCTGTCGATTATACCAATCACTGATGCAATTGATGATGATCGATTAGTCAATCAATTCAATATCAACACCAATGTCAGTCCATTACCACATGGATACTCGCAGTTGTGACCTGTATTCAGTCAGTAATATTGGTTCATGTAGTGTATTGTATAGTCAACCATGCACATACACATGCATGTCATTGTCAATTGATGGTCGTTTGTAAACAACTTGTGGACAACTTGCAAATATTACAATCATGGTGATTGCTTGAATGTCGATACCAAGCCATGCGTTTGATGGTCATTTACTGTTCAGTTTACTGTTCAACAATGCAAATGGTCGTTGTCTACCAATCAGTCGAGTCGTAGACATGAACTGCACATTGTGCGTATCGCTTTGTTCATGACCAAACTGTAACAATGTGCACTTTGCATTGAGTTTGAACTGCAGTCTGCGACTTGTACGCATTATGATGCATTGTTTCAATATTCATGTTGCATTCATCAACATCAACGTGCAGTGTCGATCTGATGTTTGGTGTTGATGTTGTGTTGATATTCCAACAACACTGAATATCGCAAATCAGGTCAGCATTAACCCATGTGATAATAATCCACAGACAGTCAGTTGTACCAAACTGTTGTACAAGCATATTGACATTTGATCGATTGAAAGTAGTATAGATAGAACACCCGATGATACCAGTTTTTTAACCGACACTTACTGCTAAATCATGTACAAAGTTGTCAAAACATAAATTATTCGCAGAAAGGAATTCAAGTCAAAAGTATTAGGGTAGAATAGTCAATAACTTTGCTTGTAATTCATAATAAATACGAGCTATTTGTGCCAGACTCATACTTGATGCCTCAAATTGGATACAATGGGTAGTTTTTTAACCAGTACTAAGCGTTAATGTACACAGACTGGGTTTAGCTGGGTCTTGTTGTAAGAATGATAGAGTATAAAATCAAACCACTGACAAGTCCGTGTTTATCGAGTACGAGTCTTTATATTTCCAATCAACTCTTCCAAATGTGATATTTGTGTCTTGCAATGCCAAAATGGATTCAAATCTGCTTGATTACACTATGCATTTGGACATCATTGCTGATCTGTTGAATTTCACGCTTTCTTTGATCATCTTTTTGATACTCTAGCATATTCTATTCATAATTGTGTCTAGCCTCCAACTCTTGATCCTGGCTCATCCCTGGTTGTTTTTGTCAATACCATTGATTGGGAATAAAACCAGAATCAACCCGCTGTTTATCACGTATGGCTATTTGATTCAATCCAGTTGCAAACAATTCTTTGTAAAAGTATACTTTCTGGTACTCCTTGTATAATACCAGCATCTCTTGAAACAGCTGCTTTTGTGCTTGTAACAATCCCTGCAGTATTTCGTCAGCTGGGAGTTTGATTCAAGTTTGAAAACCAAGACTATCGATCGGGCAAATCCAATGTCAGCAAAACTGTTGTACAGTTTGGCAGTCAATTGATTGACCATAATTGTAAGCAACAAAACAACTTTTATTTGCAAAAGAAAAAGGAAAACGCAGTTTGTTCTTGAATCAAAATATTAGTTTCAAAACTGTATGGTGAAAAACAGTCTTGGGATATGCAATTATTTACAAGAAACTATAGATTTTAAAACCAAAGCGATTAAATTACACGATTGGGGAGTTCCTGATAATGAAAGTGGTCATTTCCACAAAGTGAGGTTTGTTGTCCAATGGAACCCATACGATATTATTCACCTTTAAGAAATCAAACGCCGTGTATTGTGTAGAACGAGGTCAAGAAACAGAGTTAGGATTAGCGTTATGCAGCCAATAAAAATCATTAATTATAGTCTACATACCTTATTGATGAGATGGTTCAAACGTCAAAACAAATCGAGTCAACTTCTTAACACTCGCAATAGTATCGTTTTGTGACAACACTCGACCATCTGTTCCGTGGTAGCTTTGGCGTGTAAAACAGGCAAAACGATCAGGAGGTACAACAAAATACAGTTCTGGTTTTGACGGATTACCAAGTATTTCCAAAACATCACAAAGTTCAGTTTGTTTGCAAGGATGATCTTTGGCACCGGTCATTTGGAAAAGTAGATTTGGCTTGATGAACGAATCAACAGATTCAAAAATATTGCTAATGGGACGGAAATAGCAATTCGTTGCGTCTTGAACTTGAGAATTGTTGGACAATAACAAAGTACTAAGATCCATCGGCAGTTGAAGTGTAGACTCCAGCTTGGTACGTAAATCACGAATCTTGAATGAACCACCTTTAGCAATAACTGTATGAGCGTGCTTTTCAAATAATGCCCTATTAAATTGACCAGTTTCACCAATTTCTCGAGTGACAGAAACGAATCTGATAAGATGATCTCGGTCTCTGGCATAGACACGGTTGTAAATTTCATCAACCACATAGTCAGAAGCAAACTGATAAGGACCACTGTGGAAGCCATCCTTGACTGATCTATGAATCAAACAACTTGAAGCGTCTAGGTTTTCACCATATTTACCAAAAGACTTGACAACTGAATCGATATTGGAAATATTTAAAGCTTTGTCGAGAAAATCCTGTTGTTCTTTTACCAATGCATATTTAAGAACATAACGAGCAATTCCTCCCCACTTCAAATACAGACTTTCAACCAATTCTTGTGGGACTGTAGGAAAAAGCATTGAGCGACAAGAATGCAATTCTTCTTTTGACCACACTGGCATATACCGAATGTCGCAGGACCCCTTGGAAAACCGATGCCAAATTTCCCAGCGAGGTAAAGTAACAAGAATGGTCTTGGCATCAACATCAACAGGTGCCGAGCCATCAACAATGTAGAATGTTGACGAGGAATCCAAGATTTGCCAAAAAGCATGCTTTCCTCCTTCGAGTACACCATTGGGAGTAAGCAGATATCTTTTTTGATCGGCTCCACTCTCATACACGACTGTAGCACCAGAGCGAGCAAGATGCAACAGCAAAAAGTAACCAAAATATGTCTTGCCAATTCCAAGATTTCCAAGGATGATCAAATGACGTATATCAGCAGATTGCACAATAGATATGATTTTTCAAGAAGTTTAGGATAACAAGGACGGATGTAAATGGATGATCCAATTGAATGGTTTCCAAGGATGAATACGTCTGCTGGAAGTTGGACAACAGTGTTTCCTTCAAGAGGGTTAGGGTAGTTTGTGAAAGCAGTCCAAAAATCCAGTAGTGCGGGTGAGGCTGCTGCAGATGTTGGACCTAGGTAAGTTCGGGTAGGCTGTCTTGAAGGTAGAGGTAAACAACCAATAACAACACAAAAACCATCTTGAGTAAAGTATTATTGAGGAAGGGAGTCGAGTAAAGCCCAGGTGTTGATTAGTTGGTCCTTGTTACTGTTGGTGTAGAGTTGGATGAAAGCAGCATCAATGTCAGCCATAGCAGGACCATACTCAGACTTGATAGCATCCTGAACTCCACTCAGGTCTTCAAAGTCAGTCACATCGATTTCAGTAGAAATAGTGCCATATTCAACATTGAGGTATCGTTTTGGCATTTTATGAAAAGAAAAAAGAGTAAAAAAGCAATTTATTTGTCAAATTGTAAAACAAAAATCGACTTTTTAATCGAGTCAAAATAACAAAATTTTGGGATATTTCAAGACAATTCACACGATTTAAATATTTGGAAATTAGTCAAATTCACACCAGAATTAATGTCTCATTAATGTGAGACATTACTAGTGTGAGAGTGTTGACTTGCATTGTGTGAGACATTAGTAGTGTGTGAATGTGAGACATTTCTGAATAGTTTAACAATCAAAAACCATCAACAATGACGTTTGAACTGGAATTCACATGACTTTCTTGGTTTCTTCCATTTTATAAACACACTCACTCACTTGTTAATAAACAACACAATCGAATATTGATTCATTCCATCACATCTTCAATCAACTGCAACACACTTGACAATAATGACAACCATCAATATGACATCATATGTTCACGATCTACAATTGATATAATACCCAACACAGTACACACAAACATGCAGTATGTAATCAATGATATGGTTGTTGATCCATTCACAATGTTCAGCAAACATCAACACATATCAGAAAGTTTAAATTTATTCAAAATCAAATTCATTGGCAAGTCATCAATCTGAATCTGCTTTTGGTTCTTCAAATTTCAAACCATGCCTTTCCATAAACTTTTTCAATTTATATCTGACACTATATACTCTTTTCCTTGCCGCTACATACTCTTGTTCCAATTTCTTTTCAGTGTCTGGATCGTACGTTGAATCAGATATTTCTTTGCCCATTGCTAACGCTAACTGCTGACTGAATTTGAGGTCTGCATGTTTACAATATTTTTCGCGTTTTTCTTTTGCAATCTTTTTAGACGCTACAAGCCTTTTCTTTATACGATTAAAGCTTCTCTGATATCTTGGGCCTAATACAGTCACTTGATTTGTAACAGTATTAGCAGACTCGCCTTCGTTTATTGGTTGTTGCTGGTCTTGGCTGGAAGTACTTGGAATGGGTTGATCAATCGGTTGTTTTCGACTTTGTTTTGGAGCACTTGGACTGGGTTCATTAGTTGAGCCAGACGCTTGGCTAAAAATGCTTGGCCTGATTTCATTGATTGGCCGTTTCCGACTTCGTTTGGAAGTACTTGGACTAGGCTGACTCATTGGCTGTTGCTGACTTTGTTTGGAAGCGTTTGGATCAACTTCATCAATTGGTCGTTGCTTGTTTTGTCTGGAAATCAGTAAATCAATCACATCCATTATGCGCTTTCGGCCTTGTTTGAAAGTACTTGGACCAGCTACAATCACAGTTAGTCGTTGACCTTGATTAGGAGTATTTGGATCGGGTTGATCCATTGGTTGTTGCCGGATCCGGTCGGAAAGGCTTAAATCCACTGGTTCTTGCTGGTATTCATCTGAAGTGCCTGGATTAGGTTCATTAGTTGAAACGGACACTTGACTGGAAGTGACTGATGCTTGGAGTGAACCATCATTATCAGTCGGTATCAGTATTGCATTAGCGGTTGCTGCTGCAGTCAATACGAATAGAATATCAACCAATTTCATCAGAACGATCAATGGGTTTAAACAATTAATACAAAAGTAGAGTGTCGAGATTGGTGTCGATTATAAAACTGAACATACTCGATTGTATTTATATGTTTTGTATAGCAAACCAACCCTAACCCTTATAGGTTAACCAATATACAGGGATATTTGATTGCTTGTAGTGAGAAACCATCAAACTAGACAGTATGCTGCTCCCTATTCACAATATCATATTGATCAATTTGATGATCGTGTCGATTAAATTATGCTTTTACGACCCTTTTATCAGGTATTTTGAAAATCACCCTTCAAAAGTGTTGTGTAACCGCAAACGCTTTGATTTACAATCGTATTCATGTCAAATGGATCACTTTAGTATTCATCATGCAATGACTGTATTCTGAATTGCAACATACAATGACTACTACACATTGACTAAACTGTGTGTTTGATATACAACAACCATCATATGACACACAATCAGACTATAATGTTGAATTTACACTTTGTGCACTCTTAGTAATCATACATTGCACGATCACCAAGTTTGAACCCATATTCATGTATTGTGTTTGACTGTCAATGTTGTCAATACAACTCTGTAAACACATTTGTTGTATTCTGAATCACAGATACGATCGCAATCTAATTCAACAACAATCATGACACATGTCAGTAATGCAACTGTTTATTACACACCAACACTGTTATTTAGTGGTCCATTTACATCAATATGGCTGCAAGTTGTCGTTACATCACGTATTCTGGACATGGTTTTGATATTACGCATCCAGTTCCATCACATTGTTGTTGACCCATCATTGTAACGATGTATGTCCCCATAATCATAGACATGAGCATGTGGTTTCACGTATAATATTACAACCACGCATGTCGTTGGTTGCATCATCACTACTAGTGTATACTACACTACACTACATGTATGTTGACATGTGTTGTACCAATTTGATTTCATTGCTACGTGGCATGCTCCAACCTGTTTGAATGACTGTTGTGCAACGTATTGGTATTGACCACATGTGATACTGGTCACCAACAAAGTGATCAGCGGTATTCGATCGTATCATTCAATCACTGACTGCCAATACTTCAATTATGAATATTATCCACCATTTCATGACACCATCTGATACATTCAGTGCACAGTAGCTGATTGGTGCAATATGATCAATTCAAGCATACTATTACACTGAAATGGTGGTGACAATGCAAGGTGTTTATTGGACAAACAAGACTGAATGCTTACATGACAAATGCAAATTGATAGTATAAATCATATAATACACACTGCAGTACAACATATTCTAAACGAGGTTGTTGATAGCGTGATTCCAGTTTTACAATGAAATTGAATTACCAAACAGTCGAGTGTCCAAACATTGATTTACTATACACTTTTAGTTATGGTGGTTTGCGTAGAAATGTTCAAGTATGCCTTCTATATCCAATGAACCTCAGCATTTGTCGTTTGAATCTATTAAACTTTGAACGTAATGAAGGAAGTTGAATATCATATTCTTGCAGTACACTAGATTCACTTAGATATCTAGCAATTCTAGTCGTTGGTACAAAGTGTACTTTAGCTTCCCTTGAACCAGCATCATGACTTGACTTTTGCTGATGTTTTTTAGAATGATCGTGTTTTGAGCCGTGGGGTTTAAAAGTGGATTCGGGTTTCAAGATGGATTTTAATTCTGGAGTAGGTTCAGATACAACGCTTATCGATTCTTCTTCAGGAGGTTCAAGAGCCAACTTGCGACACACCCATAATCTTCCTAGTCTCAGTTTCCTGAATTTCTTTTTATCAGATGAGCTCATTCTACGCCCATACCCTCTTCGTTTAGTTTCTAGTATTCTTTCCTTTGCCTTGGTGCTCATCTTGTGCGGATATCCGTCTCCAACATCAGTTGGAATTTCCATACCCATATTCTTCATTATTTTTTCGACTCTATCCAGCCTTTGCTGATGTGTGAGAATGGGCCGTTTGTTCTCTGGAATATAGTTTTTAGGGAGATGGCAGACGTCGTCATATAGTGTGTTGTCAAATATATCATCGTCTGACTGTTTGGACTAAGAGTATGACAGTGATTCATCGGACTGTTCAACAGAACTGTCTGAATCATCGGGATCTATAGTCGACTGAGCTACATCATGATTGGCTTCAGTTGATTGTTGCTCTGTTCCAGTTGAAGCGCAAATACCAGTGTGTTGCTGCATGTGTGTTGAACATTCTTTTACAGGTTCTGATTCGCTGGAATACGGACGATCAATGACTACCGCACTGACTGTTATCGACAACAGTGACAACACAATAGTCGATATGAATTTCATCCTGTCGACCAAAATGAATGTGATAAAGCTTGTTGATTAGTAGGACAATTCTTGGTAATAAATGAGCCAGTTGTGGATATGAACCATACTTTTATAGCGATTAAATATATAATCAAGACATACGGGTTATACAAGCTTATGCAGCAACAACTCGACCGCCATTTAGGTATATGTAGCACAGATACTCATGTGTAGGCTGTTTTATGCACAACTCTTCAACCATTGAATGAAACATGACTCATAGTCGAGGACTGGTGACCCTGACCCATATACTAAAGAATATGTCAAGATCGATTGACATAGTCAGTCAGTTTCAAGTTACAGTCAGTATAGGGTAACGGTTTATCCACACAACAGCTGGCCAAATATTAATGGTAAAATCCTTCAAACGGCTCTGCCTCAACACTTGATCTAGTGATATGATACTGTGCTGCAGTCCTGTTCAATGCAGTATGGATTGATGGTCATATCAGCAGTATCAATACTTTATGCCAACTGTAATACTTTCAATATGCAAACTCAAAGTATTGCAAATGATTAGAAAAGCTTCAACAGAACTCTTGAACTGTCAATTGTCATGCTATCAATAGTATGAACATCCGACTCAATACTGTACATGACTGGTTGTCAAGAGTCTTGCAGCATTTACTTGGCAAACTGGATTCCTGTTTCGATTATACAAACATGGCATCAAACACATGTCTACTTTGGAACAAGACCTTGAGTTGAATGTCCAGCAATATACAAAAATATACAAAAACAGCACGAATTGAATGTCAAAACTCGATTACTAACAATTTCAAATCTACAGAAACGAATACGACAACTTGCAGTCTAGTCATGTAAACGGAACACTAACAGTGTCAGTGTGTAATAAACAGTCAGTGTCATGGACTGGTTGACAATACAGTGGTGTTGTTGGTGGTGATCGACATGCATGGTTGCATTACTGACATGTGTTATGTGCCATGATTGTTGTTGAACTAGATTGCGATCGTATCCGTGATTCAGAACACAACAAATGTGTGTACAGAGTTGTATTGACAATATTGACAATTAAACACAATACATGAATGTGGGTTCAAACTTGGTGATCGAACAATGTATGATTACCAAATGTGTCGAGTATCCATGCAGAATACTAAATGGTAATATGTGATGATCCAAGGGACTCGTATCACCAATGTTTGTGTGCCATAATTCCACTATTTGACTTGGTAAACAATAGGAATTACACCTATTGATCAATTTACTTTTCTGATTGCTCATCATACATTCTACTTGTTCGTGTCACCAAGATACAATCAATCAATTACTACAAGACTGACTATAACTCATATTTATTAATAAATGACTGTTCCAACCATTTCAACATATTATTGTTTTATTACATCTTTTCATTATCATTGAAAAAACCAAATCTGCTGATCCTGAATTATTGTGCAACACCCATTACACTTTTGGTTTGTTCTCTTTTGTCAACTACTAACAGTTACAGATCATACACACTTCTCCATTTAAATTAATATAAATCAGATTACACAAAACTCCAACAGAGTTGTTGGTTGTTGATGGGCAAGTTGGATATAAAGTTGTTTTCAATCAATCCGTTGGCAATCATGATAGCATACTTTGATTTGTATGTACGCAATACTGCTGTCATCTTGTGTATGGTGTTTCGTATTCCTACAAACGCAATCTATTTTCAGCTGTTTTTTGCAGACATTTGATGTTGTGTAACAATGAGGGTGTAAAATGTAGTACAGAAATAGACGACTAAATTATATTTATTTCAACGGATTTAGCACTCTTGTTCAAGTAAAACGGTATCATCTGATGCTCATTATACACTACTTGTACGTTGAATCATGCCAATCACTTGCTACTTTAACAAGCATGAAATATCACGGCACATATTGATGACCATTTAATAACCGAGTGTCAACTTATTCCAGTTTTGGTTTATACTCATTTCTCAACCCTAACCCTTGACCATAACCCTTTTTAGGGTGGGACTGCATAATCAACCATATGATATTCGAATGTATGGTCAGATATCGGCTCAGCCAAGGTTACAGGTCAACATATAAAGGGAGACTCTTCAAAGTTTGGCATTGACAACAAATCAATATCAACCCTGACAGTAATACTAGTCCTTGAAACGACCATTCAAGGAATATGCTTTTAATATCATTTATTCAATAATGGATATAAATACAGTTCAAAAACCGACCTGTTGAATGACATTAAAACTTGCTCAACCAAACCAATACAATGAAACTCGCAGTTGCTGTATTGTCATCGATCCTGTTTGCCTGCTCGATTACTACAGCCAATCCAGTTGATCCCAATGAAAGTACAGATGCTGAACATAGGATTTTTACCGGCACTCCCACTGTACTTAAAGGTGTCGAATATAATTTTTGGATAGATGCTAATCCAGACGGTATAGGCTTGGGTGCTCTTGATGATGCACTTTCAGATAACGTCAAGCATTTACTCGATAAATACGTAGAGTTACAGGATGGTCGTAATCAGCAAAGAAAAATATATTGGCCGTTAAAATCTCGATATGACAGTCAATATGACGTGGTAGTGGGCGTGAAAAAAGATCTTAAAGTTCTGGAATATCTATCTCAAGACGATGACAGCCTAAAATATTATATTGAAATTCGGAAGACTAAGCTTGATCATGAAAAACAACTATCCAAACTTGACAAAATTCGAAAAAGTTTTTATGAGTGCCAGTTCAAGATTGGTCTTCTTGTAGAAAAAAAGTCGGAAACCGATGAACGGATTGTGAGTCTCATTTTAGGAACCCCTCTGGATGTTGTAACAGTTATTTACAAATCTTCGCTTATCAGAGGAACGCCTTCCGTTAAAGATTACCTTGAACAACAATCATCAAAATACGAGAGTCTTGGCCAAAACCCTATTGATCAAGAATATCAGAATCCTAGTGACCAACAACGTCAAGATTTGCAATCGTCATTGGATACACTATCTGGATCTGGATCCTTTGAACAGAAAGTGCCCTCCAATAAACGTCAAGGTTTTTCCAAGTTTATGAGTAGATTGGGATCATTCTTTGGACGACCCAAACGTGAGGATCGCGAACCATTGATTTGAATGTCAATCTGGACTCGTTTCAACTGATTCAATTGTCATTATGGTTTAATTTACAATAAATTTGTATGTGCATGCATTGTATCTGATTATTGTACACGGTCTTGGTTGACATGGTATCATAGTGTACATTGACACTTGTATTTCCAATACAATACAATACAGTTGATTGTATATTGCATATTTGTACACATTGATGATGCTGAAATGCATGTGTGTATTGTGTCGATATGACATTGCTTGTCATGTCGTATTGACACATGCAACACCAATACCAACAATAGTCATGTGTGTTGATATCAGATCTAACCAATTTGACTGGTTTGACTCGTTGATTGTGGTGTCAAAATGGTTGTATCAATAGCCTGACTGATCACACACATCAGTCGCAGTGTCAACTGTGTTGTGTATCAAATATCGCATGTTGATGTATCCAGTAATCGTATACTGGTCGATTGGTGCAATATGATCACACATACTAATGGAGTGTGATAATCATGGTATTTGCAGCAGTATACCATATTCCAACTGTTGATATCGCGCATCCAGTATCGACATGATCATCCAGATATACAGTGATGGATTCAAGCAATGCATACCATGATTGATACACTTGGATCATGTATATTCAATCAATACCATGTATTACCAATGCAATAGTATGTGTGATCATCGTGTATTAAACAACTACGATACACACTGGACTAATCCAATACATGCATGGCTTGAACATATCACACAATCAAACATGAATACACCACATTAAAAATACATATAGTAGCAGTTTGTCTATAATGAATTGTATTCAGTCGAGTTTATTGAGAGTCTGTTTGTGACTCTTGGCAGTGTGGTGGGTGTTTTCAGGTACAGCTATTTGATCAGTTGTAGTTGTTGGTCTCCTTTTGCGAATAAATGTGCCATCTGAACCTGAAGTACTTGGTTGTTCAGGCAATCTAACACTATGCACCAAATTCATGATCAATATCAATTAACACATACACACATCAATATCAAACAACTTACTGTGTTAATGGCCATAGTACTTGATAACCGTTCGAAATAGTAGGATATCCATCAGCCATGACTTCACATCCACATCCAGGACCAAACCCAATGCGTTTATGTGCTCGATCAAATGTCAATCCAAGTCGAGTCATAAATGGTATACCAAGAGCTGCATAATCATTTGAACCAGCTGCTACAATAAACAAAACTATAATTCGATATTTATATTAGTCAGGTTAATCAAACAATACATATTGCATACAATTGTCAATTATTTACATCTTTCAGAATCATATCTCTGTATATAGTCTTTGGGACCCAATTTGATTGTTACAACGGAGTTGCGATTGGAATCAGTTACTGGGTTTTGAGCAAACATTGTAATTGAAAGCGTTGGCAGCTTGCCCCAATCAATATTAAGTTTGGATTCAAGCATTGCGTAGTGTTCCCAAAATATTCTTTTGATTTCTTCCGAGTTGAGTTTGTTACTATACATAGCTTTTTTGACAGTAATCGCACCACTATCAAGAATAGCATCAATCAACGCTTTCACGACTACTTCAGGAAAACGTATATATCTAAAACATGTTTGTATAACCGAATACAAAGTACGTCCATCTTTTACCCTTTTTTGGAATTCCTCGGGTAGATTCACTGGTTTGTCATTGATTAGTATACTCTTGATGTTGACAGTATGGCGACCGTCTGGTGGTGAGTCTACCCATGCAACACTCCTTCCATTCGTTCCGCATTTTGCAGCTATTTCCGTGTTTCCTATATTGATGAAGCTATTTGAAGTCATTTCATACGGACATAGTTGAAGACTAACCTCGTTATTGGGAATGACACCATCATTGTACAAAACATCCATCGCAGTGATTCGTGAGTGATGATTTGACAACAAGGAATTGCCGAACCCAAATATTCCATCAAACTCTGGATCGATACCAACTAGATCTGGCGATTGTTTTCTAACTGCTAGTACTGGTAATTTGATGTCAGTTATCCTAGTACCCGGAATCGTCACAACGGTGTCGGATGTAACTCCTTTATACTGTTTGCCTCTGTAATCTATAGTAACGGGTTCCCCATTTGGAGTGTGTTGCGGAGCCAAACTCACATCGCTGCTTGAACTAGGAAGTGGTACAATTATACTGGAAATCGCTGAATCGACTTGTAAATTCAACTATTTTAAACAAGTGTGAGATTGATTCAACGTGGTGCAAGTTGATATCAAACTACAATGCATGACATGATACATACATTGACTTTCATTGTGAAACATTTTGTGATATCACCACCCAATTCAACGGGTGATCGTTTTGATAGCCTATTGTTTGATTGACTGGCAATCCCAATTGGTGATTCTAATGCAAGTCGAACTGCAGCAACCGCTTGTAACGCAAGTATAACGCATTCTAGAGTAATCAACATTGTATCGAGTAGTGTAATGAAAATGTGTTGAATCCGGTACATGACTGCTGTTTTATAACAACGGTAACTTCAAGGGTGACAATCGGCAGTTCCCAAATGGGTATTTATAAAACACAAATGCACCATGTAGGGTGGGCAAAGCCAAAAACACCCTGTATGGTAGATCAATATACAAGCATCGTTGTTGGTGTATAATCAACCTCGGTAGTATGCTGTGTTGATCTCTTCGATTGCGGTCATGTATCCAGTGATCAGGTAGTGTCAGATCATTACCCTGATTATGGATAGTTACCATCACATACATTCCATCACTACAGCATATACTGTCATTGTATACCAAATATTTGACTGATTGTTCAATTGGTCATGTATTTGATTTGTCCGAGTGATTCAAACCATGTCAAAATGGTTGTTGAAATATAAATATATATCATCCAAAGTTGATTCAGATTGTCGCTAGCTGTAATCTGTTGATCTGTCAATGTGTGGCCATGTGTCAATGCACACAGTAAACTTGAAACCAACTTGCATAGTTGTCAATGTTCAAATCAAAACCGCAAAGTTTCATTCTATTTATCATCGTTCATTGTTCATGGCTCACGGATAGCTGATCAATAAATCACATTCGACATGATTGACATGATTGTTTTGTTGGACATATCTCAGTAGATTTGTTTAGTTACGATTTCAATCAACTCAACTGCTTTGGAAATAACAGTGGTAGCGTAGTAAATGGTTTTAATAGCAACAATTCATATCGATTTTGCAAGACTCATATTTTTGATGTAAAAAATCATGGACTACAACACCGATGAATACGTATTCTCCAACAAGAACAGGAATGAAATTGTTTAATGATAAACGATCCCGAGTCGGTTTTGAAACACTTTCAGCTGAATTGTAAAAAAATGATTTCTTGTTTTAAGTTATGGATAAGCTTTACGAATTGTATTACAGTCCCAAGAGTGGGTTCGTTTCAGCGCAGAGATTATACCTGAAACTGAACAAACAGCTTCCAATCTCACAAATCATAAAGTTTCTCGACCAGCAAGAAGTCCATCAACTTCATCAAGAATCACAAAGAAGGCCAGCATTCAGCCCCATAACTGTTTATTCAGTCAATGACCAATGGCAGGTGGATTTGATTGACTTGTCTAAATATGCAAGATGGAATGCCGGATACAAGTATCTCTTGTGCGCAATAGATGTATTTAGTAGGAAATCATTTGTGGTGGCGATGAAAGAAAGTCAGATACTACAGATGCAATGAAGTTAATACTTGACGTGCAAAAGCCTATTCTGATTCAAAGCGATAATGGCACAGAGTTTTTAAACAACAACTTCCAAAGCTTACTGCAAGCAAAAGGTGTTCGTCACATCACTGTGAATGTGGGTGATCACAATATACAAGGATTGATTGAACGATTCAACAGAACATTGGAGAATATCATTGCTCGGTACCAAGAATCAAGAAAATCAAATAGATACATTGATGTCTTGGAAGATATTGTATTCAACTACAACCACACTTATCACCGTGGTGTAAATGATATTCCTGAATCAATGTATCTAAAGAATCCATTAAATGGGTCAATGAAAGTAAAAATTACCAAGCATTCAATTAGAGTTGGAGATCGTGTTCGGATACTCAAAGGTAAACAAACATTCAGAAAAGGATATGTGTCAAAGTACAGCAACGGCATCTATACGGCTGTCAGTGGGAACGGATACTCTTTCTCAATTTCAGATGATAACGGCAATGTTCTTGGAAAGTCTTACAAATACTATGAACTCAAGAGAGTTGAAGGAACGGAGACCTTTATGATTGAACCGAGACACAGAGAGCCGACAATGACAAACAAGGAGCGTCGTAACAAGAGAGAATTACAAGAACTGGCAAGAGTTCAAGGCCCAACCAATAGAAAGACAAAGACATTTGGAGCAACTTATTTTCTAGAGTAACAATAAATGACACCCATCAGCTCAATTGGAAATTACAATGATTACTTACAATCCATCAGGAATTGGGATGCTTATTCATCTCAAGAACAAGACCAATTAAGGAAATGGTATCGTGAATATTATTCTCATAACAAGGAAACTGAACGAAAACGCTACAGAGACTACTATGCCTCAAATGCAGAAGCCGAAAAGGAAAGATTGAAAAAGTATAAAAAGTCTATCAAGAACTGAATATTTCATTTATTTCAAATGTTTAGATTGCTGAGACTTGTTGAAATAACCATTTCACTTCCAGTTGCTGCACCTTCGCCCTCCGTTTCCTCCTCAAACGAATGAAAGCTGGATGGAGGTTCGCTTGGTTCATATTCCTTTTCTCGATAAGGTGGTAAGGTTCCCTTCCAGAATGAAGACGACGAATAATCGGATGTTGGTAACGCATTTGCTTCCTCGCTATCCAGCCATCTCCTCCAGAGAGTGCATTCATTGCAAATTGTAGTCCAAGGCAAGCCAGAGTACACAAACACTGGATAGTCAATCAGAAACCGATAATACGCAATGTACAAATGGCACATTGTGTGATTCCATTTGAACATTTGCCGAGTGTAATCAACAAACTCCTGATTTGGAAAGCAGCCTTTGGGAGCAAGCAGGTTTTGCCCAATGAATTGTCTGATTTGCAAATATCTCGGCATCGGTCCATTACACGATTCTTGTTTAGTAGTTCTGACGTGTATATGTTTATTCGTCAGGTCAAGATCTTGATTCTGGCAGTGACATCCATATAAGGACTGACTGCGTAAGGGACAGGGCTAACAGGTATTTCTGAATTGATCGCAGACAGTGTAGACTCTCCAATAGAAAGCAACAAATTGATTGTATCTGCGTGGGGATGTGGTTCATACGCACCATTTCTGTGAATATGAGAGTCCAATTTGGGACGACGTGTGCGACTGATTGCCCTAGCAAATGCATTGAGTAAATTCTTGTTGATCAAATTGAGCTCTTCTGACAAATCAGCATCATTAAAAGCAGCAACTCTTCTGATTCAGGATGTAATCTGCTGACATTTGTAGTAAACAATGGAAACTACAATTGTAAACTCGGAATTACAATTGTAATAATGTAAGAGCCACAAAATTACAATTGTAATATTTCCAATCATTATAAGACCAAGACTTTTGCCATTCGACCAGGTCTTGATCAATTCACAATATTCAGTGTCAATCTCAATGAAAAATAGCATACCAGATTGTTTGCATAGATTATCGGATAAGAATATTGACCGAAAAAGCAATACTACTCTACAAAGTCAGTTGGGAGATGAGTGGCATTTGGTGAGTAAATTGAATTATGTATTGGATGGGTTGGATGGGTTGGATATGAATAAAAACGATTAAGCAATGTTATCAAGTAAATTCAATTTACATCAAGGATTTTATCGATTGCCTTTAATAACTAATAGAACTGCTGTTCTTAAACCCAACTGAGAGATTCCAATTTCTTTGAGCTTCTCATCAGTCAATGCCAGATCGCCAGTGGCCATCAATTGGGTGAATTTGACTTTCTGTTTTCCAAGACAGTCCTTGATAAGCTGAATTTCATCATCATCCAGTTCTTGTTGAATCTTCAACTTGTCAAAGAACTCCTCCATTGTTGTGAACTTGGTGGTCTGCTTCTTGGGAAGCTCTTCGAAACCTGCCAGGACATAATACAAATATTCTTGGCGCAGGTCTTTCATATCAGTCACAACGATTGGAGTTTCTTCGTGCAAGCGGTAGAGTTTCTTGACTTTCAGAGCCAATGGGAATTTCTTCTGCACTGCTTCAATCAATGCGGAGAGAGAAGAAATGATAGAAACCTCCAAGTCGTATTCTTCGTCTCCACGTTTGACAATGATATGCTTTTCCGGGACAGCGGGAATCCATCCTTTTGCAATTCCAAAACCAGTAGTTGCATTTGCCATACTAGCGAATGTTTCCTTGACAACTTTCTTCAAAGCTTCAGTAGCAGCAGACCCACCAAAAGAGATTTCGTCAAGTTCCTTTTCCAGAAACTCTCCCGAGGACGGATCCCTTTCCAAAGTTGGTAAAGCTTCTTCAATAGTGATCGAGTTGTATCGGCTTTCTTTGGAAACAGCGCTCGCTTCGCCCCAAACAATAGCAGCATCATATTTGATTTGTAGCAGTTCTCTGAGGTATTCAAGAGAAGAGGGAAACTGCTTCGGATGTCCCTGAACTATTGCCTGAGTGATTCCGGTGTCTGTTCTTTGGATTTTGGCAAACAACCTTGCTCCAGAAAAGTATTCGACAAGCAGAGTCTTGAGCCCTGGTAAGTCTGAATTGATTTTTGCCTCCACAGACACCCTTGGAGTATTCAGTGAGAGAAAGGAGTGAGCTGTTGAAATCGGTGTATTATGGCCAGACATTTTTTGTCTGGAAGGAAAGCAATGTGGTGTCACTATAAATTTAGACTTGTGAATGAATAAAAACTGGTATCATTCAGTGCCCTATATATACTACTTACGCAGCAGGAAAAAATTGCTGCACAATTTTGAGAATTGTTGAATCTGCCCGAGTGGATAGTTGATTGGACATTGTAGCTTTGTCAGACTTGACAAAATCAATACTATATCCCGTACCGAATTGCGATTTAAGAAAGATCAATGTGCCAAGTGTTTTGAGATGGCCATTCGACATGATAGCAATACGGTCACCAAGAACATCGGCCTCCTCCATAGAATGTGTAGTCAAAATCAAAACACGATTCTTTTTGCAGCTTCGAATCAAAGACCAGATACGTTGTTGAGCAGCAACATCCATGCCAGTAGTTGGCTCATCCAACAACACGATACGAGGAGATCCAAGTAGCGCAATAGCTACACTTAGTTTGCGTCTCATACCGCCAGAGAGAGTACTGATGTAGGCATCTAGTTTAGCATACAGTTCAACATCGCGTGCTATGGCCTCGACATATTGCATTTTTAAATTTGCAGCCTCTTTTTGACCACTAGATATAAAATCTCCAACTCGGCCATCAATCGTCACACCCTTAATACCACAATACAGTTCTAAATGCTCACGAACAGTGAGAGATTCAAAGATTACATCAAACTGTGGACATACACCAAGTTCTTGTCTAAACATTGACAATGCAAAAGGGTCCGTTATATCCATCACTTTGTCGCCCGACTTGGATTTGACGTAAATGTGGCCTGATTTTGGCAACACAACACCACTTATCATGGATATTAATGTAGTTTTTCCCGCACCGTTGTGGCCCAGTAGTGCAAGAATCTGACTACTGTGTAAATTCAAATTAAAGTCTTGCACAGCACGCTTAATTTTGGTTTCCGTTGCTGCACCACAAAAAAATCTGCCAAAGATCCCCTTGCTAGAATCAGAAGATGCATCCTTTGGTTTTTCTTTGACTTTAAATTCCTTCAGTATATTGTTAATGGATAGCACATTGCGGTCGGAATCTGAAATATGATCTTCGTTAAAGTTTTCAATAAAGCCATCCTCTTGTAATGCGTGTCTGGGTACTTGGAGTGAGGGAATACTTTTATAAGTAGAGAACCAAAAACTGGAGATAAAGGGGAAACTCCATGGTTGTGAAGTGGCAATATTCTCTCCAGGAAAAATCTTGTTTAAATACCATGCAAGACTCAAACAACACACATCTGTAATCCTTACCACCCATTCCATGAAAGAAGCGAAAGCACTTGGCGATCGTATTGGCATTGTTGTCAATGGCCGTATGCAATGTATTGGTACTCCGCAGAGGCTCAAATCTGTTTACGGATGCGGATACAAGGTTTCGATAAGAACAAGTGAATCCGTGAATGTGGTGAATGATTGGTTTTTGCAAAATATTGGTAAACTTGGCACATGGCAAGTAGCTCGACAAGTGGGTGGAACGACTGTATTGCAAATGACAAAGCTTGGCGTTGAAGCTTTACAAACACAGCTATTGGCCGCGTCGACTGACAAGGAGAAGATGATTATAGGACTAGAGTTACTAGAGCATATTTTCCGTGTTTTGGAATTGCCGGAAACCTGTGGTGATAGTGGTCAACTAGCCCGACGACTTGGTATTGTAAGTCATGAAGTACAGGAGACGAGTATGACCGAGGTATTTGTTGCATTTGCATCACTTCAAAAGGGACTTGAGCTTTAACAGCACCATGAACAATTTCACATTTTCACAACTTAATAAATTCTAATGCGTTGATGATACATTCATTTACATTTGCTTGATGAGCACTAATGTGTTTTGATTAACCGTTTAGCTTTTAAACAATGGCATTGTGAGATTCAAAGCTTCATAATGTCAATGTTTAAAGCCTGCCGAGAATTACCTGAACATAATAAAAGGTGGTTTTGTATGGTGTGCAATTACAAACATTGGGGAAGAATTAAGAATGACAATGGTAGTATAGATGGGACACCGAATGATACCAGGTATTTTAGTAGATAGCTCCTAGTAAAATCTATCGAGTGTTGTTAAAATGAATATTTGTCTGTGGCATTCACGTTGGTTAAAATCATTAGAGCAGGTGTATGAGCTAATATTAATGGTAGATAGTTGGTGCCATACTTATACTAAACACTTGTTTCATAAGATTCAAATGATACCAGTGTCCAAAATTTTCAAAAATGACAATTTATGAGATTAGTAATTCAGGCCAAAAAGGTGGGATAGAGCAATTTAGAGCTTATAAGTTTGAGTTATTAGGAGGTTTCTGTGCCAAATTCATACTTGATGTTTTAAAATTCGTTAATATTCTAAAGTTGATTTAACATAAAAGGAAATTGTAATGGAGATATTATGAAATCGTATTTATTGAAATTTTGTTTACGGGACCGCAGAATCCATTGAATAATAATCATCCCACTTCTTCGTGGTTTCCTTCTCTTTCCATTCCAGACATTTCCGGAATATAGTAGGGTTAGTCACATGAACTGAAGTATTCATTATGAGTGGGTTATCTGTTTGTGTCGAGCCTTCAATCAAGCGATAAAATATCATATCAGCCGATTCTTGATTCAATGCTACTACCGCAAGTACGACTTTATATCTGTCTTCTACAATAACCGAATCAGAAATGGAGACGATTTTCAAATAGAACAGCGGAATCTCGGTGCTCAAGTTGATAAACCAACCGTGAAGGTCCATTGACATTGCTAGCCTATTGTTTGGGTCTTTGTCGTATTTTTCATAAGAGGGGTAGTTTCTACAATGAGAGTCAGATATCAAGTGACAGCTTTCTGCTTTCCCCATCGAACCAAAAATTGACAATTTTTCGATTCTTTGGTATTTGAACTCGTCGCTTGTTTTTTCAAAGGTTGAAAACTGAATGGTTATTACAGACTGAGTGTCTTGTGGCGATTCAGAATCAGTAGGGATGTAATCCTTATAATAGATTCTTTCTCCAAGCTGAGCGGTTGAGGTTGTAGAAACACTGGAATTAATTGTCAGGCTGTTCATAGGAGAGTTGATGGTAATCGATTCATTTCGTAAGTGACTATCGAAGCGAAGGGCGTTTTCTTTTGTTTCGAATAATACATTGATTTTGAGAGTGGGTTTGTTTTCCTCATAAAAGAAAGCTGGTTGCCCTGATTCGTAGTAACCAAGATGGTTATCAGCATTTCGATACATACGAGAACAAACACCTTTTACGGCTAAGGAATCCGAGAGAGCGCCAGAAACTTTCCAATACGTTGGTATACCTTTTCTGACAAAGTCATTGATTCCTACGGTAGGACCATGAACAATACCTGACTTGATGACAAGTGGTTGGTCGTAGGAACCAACTGGATGCTGAATGGAGGTCAACAGAGTATTCCCGGGAATGGCTGGACCATCCACCACAAAATGGATGGTGAGGTCTCCAACAAAAGCAGAAGCAAGAGGAGAGTTGGGAAGTGCTTGGAAAGCAGCAATCAGTTTCGATACACTGTCAAGTGGTCTTTTTCTTTCTAGTTCTCCATTGAAGTGGGTTTCGATTTCCACTGGCTGATAGTCCAGATATTTGATGTAAAACCTTTCATTTTCCATTGTAGTTTACTGAAGAGAAATGAAAGAATTGAATGGAATGAAATAGAATAAGAATGGAATGAAGAAAAGAATAAAAAAGAAAAGAAAAAATTGGACTTTAAATCCAAAACTCGATATCATGTGAATAATGTGAGACAAATTCACACTTTGAATAGTGTTTAAACATTTGTCATGTGATTATTTGTATTGTTTAATAAAGTGTCAATTCAACTCAATAATTGATTACGTCATTCATATAATGACTCGAGTCTTTTATTCAACATTTTAATATTCAATTATTGTTAATCAGTCAATTGTTGGATTAGTAAATATGTTACAAAACATGCATTTATATGCTGAATCTGACAAGTGGATAATAATTGTTTCAATCAACAATTGGATTGAATTGACTGCAATATTGTCATTGATTGCAGTCACTGTTGACCAATACATTGTAATACATTGACAGTTTTGACATCAACATTGTCATTCATGTCAAGTTGTGTGTAGTTGCTAATATTACACCACAACAATACTGTGTCAACTTTCGAGTCCTGTGATACACTATTTCAACTATGACTGGATCGATGTTGACCATTTGTCAATACACGGGTCAGTTGTATAATCGTACAACTGTTGGTTAACCAATGTTTGACTGTCGATATTTGAATCATGAATATTGTCCAACATAATTGTCACTAACATTGTCGTTGTCGTTTGATTGCCTTGTTCTATGAATAATCATTGCAATGTCATTTGTTCAGTTGTTGTTGGTTTATTGAAACCATGTCACAATTCTTGATATATTGCACATGATCTTGTAATTGTTGGTGTTGTCTGTAGTAATTCTGTCAATGTATACAAATGTCACTTGTTGCTAATTGGTAGTTGTTTATGACTGATATACAACCAATCAGGTTTGGTGACCATTCTATGCACATATATTTGACATTATATCGGACTGTTATGTTGTTTGATCCAATAGTAGTATATGCCAGTCATACTATAATACTACAGGTTTGTTGCAATATCCATACAACCTATATCCAAAACTGCACAAACACTGTCATTCAAGATTGATGAGTATACAATCACAAATGAATCCAACGCATTTTTGCTGTATATAGTTGTATCGGCTGTCGTGTATGTTGGCTTGTCTGTTGACTTGACTAGATCTGATATTACACGGACTATTCAACAATTGTATTGAATTCCGGTTAGTATCGAGTCATTTGAGTCGTTCAAGTAGTCAAGTTGCTTGGTTTGCAATGTGTTGTGTCCAGGAATCACTTGCAATCAAACCATTACCAAACCACAGGTTAACAACACCAAATGATATATGACTGGTTATATTAACACATTATAAACACTCGACGAATTAGCCATGAATCAGGTTCAATCATCAACCGCCAATATTGTCAAAGTGTGTATTCCTGGTTTAGTTGATGATGATCCGAGTATGCGGTATTCGTCACAGTTTGATTTGGTCCAAACAGGTTTTGTAATGGTTTCAACAATATCTGATGAATGACATGCTACAATCGCAGTATATTGATATTACCGCATGATACAACTGTTTGGTTGACCAAACGACTCGAATGTTGATGGATTATTATGCCAATCGACTGTTTTGACCTGATATCACCACACTTGACATGCCAACACATGCGACATATGATGGAGTGATGGAAATACTCGAAATACACACAATACAACTCTTGCAGCAGTGTATGAAACTATCAAGCATGACATGGTATGACATGAATGGTGTGGATTAGACTTGATAACAATGTGTACAATTTGGACTTTTAAATTCGGAAATAGCAGCTCTGTTCCAACATCACATTGATTGTAAATATCGATGTTGTTTAACCTTGTACAAATGACCATTTCACATGCAACTTTAGCCTGATGTTGAGTATTTTCAAATGAATGCAAGCTTGCGACACTCGCTTGACTCGTTTGGCTCGGATTCTGGCTGATATTTACGATATCGATGCAAAGTTACATTCCAGAATGAATGTGTATAATCTGATGTGGGAAATCGTTTGGTTTCATTGTTATCGGTCATTGACACCAGTTATTGTGTTGATTGCAAATAGTAGTCCAAGTAATCATGCATAAACAAATACCAGATAGTCACTGATAAACTGATAGTATCCAATGTATACATGACACATTGTATAGTTACATTTAATTGCCAGCAATGTGTGATTGGATTACTCGAGTCATCAAGCAGTTTTCAAACAGTTGTCAAAAACAATCAAGTCATGTCCAATAAACTGTCTGATGTGCAGGTGTTTTGGCATTGGTCCGTTGGTCCATTAGTACGATTGTTGGTTGGCAATTCGGACTTGTAAATGACAATTGATTCTTGATTGTTGCATTGGTGTCCATATGTGTCCATATGTGACTCATTGTATACGGAACAGGGCTGACAAGTGTGTCTGAATTGATGACAGATGATACAGCCTATCCAACAGAAAGTAATACATTGGTCGTGTCTGCGTGGAAATAAGCTTTATAACTCACACTTCTGAATGTATGAGAATCAACTTTCAAACAACGAATACGTCCAATGACTCTTGCAAATGCATTGATAGAGTGTTGAATAATTCGAGTGTTTACAAATCAGCATCACTGGAAATAGTTACTGTTATTCAGACAGTCAGTTGTCCAGACATTACAGTTGTAATATTACACATTTTCCATTGTTGCTGGATACCAATATGCCTACATTTAAAGATGAATGCTACCAACAAAATATTCCATTAGAACTGCAACTGTTGCTTCAAGATCATGGACATATCGTTGTAAATCGTTTCAAATATCAGTCTGTTACCCCATTTTAAACCAATCCATCAATCTCTGATTTGGCTCGCTCAATACTCTCCAGCAACTTGCATTCCATTCCTACAACGACTTGTTCATCGTATCCATGTTTACAGCGTTTGTTGTTTTGACTGCGATTTGTATCAACCCAGAATAATGGAATTTACCATTTCCTTTGTAGAGTTTGTCCATAATGTCTGTTTTAATGTAGTTTTTGACTGTTTTTGGATACAAAAGTCGACAATCATTGCTTTATCATCGACTTGACCGCAGTTTGATGAGTTGACAGCACAATCGCATATACACAGGATACGAAATATCAAATCCAATTAAAGTTGGGTATTGTTTGCTGTATCCTTGTCAACTCGGACAATAGCACCACATGGCAATACTTGATAGCAATGTAGACTGTTTTGGTGCTGTGAGATGCAATGATAAAACGAGTTTCAGGACCCATTCCAATATGATGCAGCATATTGCAGACAAACAGTTCATTTGTATCTGGTTGCCTGATACTTTTTACATTGTATTGTGTGGGTCTGTACTGACGAGTCTTGATGTAGCAACAAACAGTGAGTTGTTGTTGACATTCCAAGCGAATCTGGTCTGGATTCCGTTTTTCTTTGGAGATAATGAGATGTCAAACAACTAGTCAATGTCAGCCTTGCAGTGTTGAATGACAGTATTGATTGACAGCAGTTTGAATCGGTTCCGTATTTCCATCCAGATACTGTGATATTGGCAAGAAGGATCTTGCAGAGTTGTTGGTTGTTGATGGGCAAGTTGGATATAAAGTTGTTTTCAATCAATCCGTTGACAATCATGATAGCATACTTTGATTTGTATGTACGCAATACTACTGTCATCTTGTGTATGGTGTTTTCTATTCCTACAAACGCATTCCATTTCCAGCTGTTTTCTTTGTAGACATTTGATATTGTGTAACAATGAGGGTGTAAAATGTAGTACAGAAATAGACGACTAAATTACAATTATTTCAACGGATTTAGCACTCTTGTTCAAGTAAAACGGTATCATCCGATGCTCATTATACACTACTTGTACGTTGAATCATGCCAATCACTTGCTACTTTAACAAGCATGGAATATCACGGCACATATTGATGACCAACTAATAGCCGAGTGTCAACTCATTCCAGTTTTGGTTTATGTTCATTTCTTGACCCTAACCCTTGACCATAGCCATTTTGAGGGTGAGGCTTTATAATCAACCATATGATATTCGAATGTATGGACAAATAGCGGCTCAACCAAGGTTATAGGTCACCATATAAAGGGATATCCCTTCAAAGTTTGGCATTGATAACAAATCACCATTCAACCCTGACAACACTAACCCTTAAAACGGTCATTCAAGGGATATGCTTTTAATATTATTTATTCAATAATGTATATAAATACAATCCAAAACTGACCTGTTGAATGCCATTACAACTTGCTCAACCAAACCAGTAGAATGAAACTCGCAGTTGCTGTATTGTCATCGATCTTGCTTGCCTGCTCAGTTACTACAGCCAATCCAATCGATCCCAGTGCAACTACAGATGTTGAAACTAGCACTTCAACATTCATTCCCAGTGCAACTACAAGTACTGAAGCTAGCACCTCGCCAACTCCTAATCCAAACGGTATAGGTTTAGGTGGTCTTGATCAACTTCCAGATAGCATCAAGGAATTGCTCGAAAAATACGTAAGGCTAAGTCATGATCTTAATCAGCAAGGAAAAATATGCGACCCGTTAAAACCTGAATATGACAGCCAGATTATGCTGGTAATAGACTTGAAAACAAAGATTGAAGTTTTGGAAGAAAAATCTCAAACAAGCGGCGGCAGTCCAGAATATGATGGTGAAATTCAGAAGACTAAGCTTGATCTCGAAGCCCAAAGATCCAAACTTGAGGATATTGAAAAACGCTATAATGAGTGCCAGCTCAAGAAAAATGGTCTTGAATCTGAAATATATTTGACCAAAATGAGGCTCGTGTATCTCGTTTTTGGAGATTCTTCAAATTTTAGATTATTTGATCAGCAACTTTATCTTATCAACAAGCACCCTTCCGTTAAAGGTTACCTTGGCGAATTATCATTAGAATACAGTAAGACTCCTGGTCAAAGCTCTAGTGGTCAACAACATCAAGAGTCGCAACCATCATCAAGTAGACCATCTGGATCTGGATCCTCTAGACAGAAAGCTCCCTCCAATAAACGGAAAAGGGTTTCCAAGCTTATGAGTGAATTAAAATCACACTTTAAACGACCCGAAAGTGAAGATCGCGAACCATTGATTTGAATGTTAATCTGGACTTGTTTCAACCGATTCAATTGTCATTATGGTTTAATTTACAATAAATTTGGATTTACATGCATTGTATCTGATCATTGTACACCGACACTTGTATGTTTCAATACGATACAGTTTACATATTGCATAGTTGTACACATTGATGATGCTGACATGCATGTGTGTATTCATGTAACCAGACATAACAAGGACTGCTACCATTCAAGATGACACGTTGGTTTATTATAGACAACTACGTTGATGAGTTGAATGATGACTCAATCAAGATCACCAAGCGCACAGTACAACTGTCGAGCAGCTTTAAAGTAAGCGAGTGAATCGAGTGTACAGCCAATACGATCAACGTGGTTGAAAAATACTGGTTCTGAACGGTAATTGAAAACGTATCAATAGACGAGTGACTATAATAGTAGGCAAATCATGTCAGACTGATAAATGTCCACAAGTCAAAAATAGCCAAATTGAGTTTAAGATGGAGTGGATCTACTTGAGCAAGATTGATTCAATTGATTTGATGACTGGTTTCGTTCCAGGTGAGTTTTTGGTTGGGACGGTTTGCTTTCTTGTATTTAGCATTGTCATTGTTAGGATTGGTTTGATGGATGCAAGTTGGATGGTTATTCATTGAGTGCTGATGGTCTGATTGTACAGTCTAGTTTCAAAATGACTGGTTAGCCAAAATCACTCGTGTTTTATTTTATGCCAGGAGTACGCATTTTATGTTATATTGTGTTCATCAACAACACGATAAATGTGGAATCAGTTGTAATGTTCAAGAGGCTTACTGTCTTGAGTGATTCGCTTCACTTTGTATAGTTTTGTCATTCAAACGGTCAGTCAGTAATCAGTCTGCAGTATTTATGGGTTGCTGCTCTAGGTTATAATTTGCTGGAGCATGTTTAATATGGAAACATTGCTAGTTTGATTGAATGGTCAATTGTATATTACTGATCACTTTGTTGGTGACCAGTATCACATGTGGTCAATATCAATATGCTGTACAACAGTCATTCAAACAGGTTGGAGCATGCCACATTGTAGCAATGCAACCAACTTGGTACAACATATGCCAACATACATGTAGTGTATTGTAGTATACACTAGTAGTGATGATTCGACCAACGACATGCGTGGTTGTAATATTATACGTGAAACCACATGCTCATGTCCATGTCCATGATTATGGGGACATACAGCATTACAATGATTGGTTAGCAACAATGTAATGGAACTGGATGTGCAATATCAAAACCATGTCCAGAATACGTGATATAACAACAACTTGCAGCCATATTGACATAAATGGACCACTGAATAACAGTGTTGGTGTGTAATAAACAGTTGCATTACTGGCATGTGTCATGATTGTTGTTGAACTAGATTGTGATCGTATTTGTGATTCAGAATACAACAAATGAGTACAAAGTTGTATTGGCAACATTGACAGTCAAACACAATACATGAATGTGGATTCAAACTTGGTGATCGTACAATGCATGATTACTAAGAGTGCACAAAATGTAGATTCAACACTATAGTCTGATTGTGTGTCATATGATGGTTGTTGTATATCAAACACGCAATTGCAGTCAATGTGTAGTACCAGTCAACCGGATATACAATCATTGTATATCCCAAATCAAAGTCATTGCATGATGAGTACAGTTGTAAAAGGGAGCGTTTGCGGTTACACAACACTTTTGAAGGGTGATTTTCAAAATACCTGATAGAAGGGTCATAAAAGCATAATTCAATTGACATTATCATCAAATTTATCAATATGATATTATGGATAGGGAGCACCACACTGTTTAGTTTGATATTGGTTCATTTCATTACAAGCAATCAAGTAGTCCTATATAATTGGTTAACCTAAAAGGGTTAGGGTTGGTTTGCTATACAAAACATACAAATACAATCAATTGAGTTCAACTTTATAATTGACACGTTTCAACACTACTTTTGTATTAATAGTTTAAACCCATTGATCGGCTTGATGAAATTGGTTGATATTTTATTCGTATTGACTGCTGCAGCAACCGCTAATGCAATACTGATCCCAAGTGATAACAATGGTTCACCCCAAGCATCAGTCACTTCTAGTCAAGTGTCTGGTCCAACTGATGAACCTAGTTCAGGAACTTCTGACGACTGGCAAAGTATAATGGATGAGCTTGATTTAAGCATTCTTGACAAAGACCAACAACAACCAATGGATGAATCCAGTTCAGGAACTTTCAACCAAGTGTCTGGTTCAATCAATGAGCCTATTCCACAAATTCCCGAAGATGACTGGCAAGAAATAATGGATATAATTCATTCAAAAAACCCCAACCAAAACCAACAGCAACCAATTGATGAGCTCAGTCTAGGCATTTCCAGTCAAGTGTCTGGTTCAATCAATGAGCCTATTCCACAAATTCCCGAAGATGACTGGCAGGAAATAATGGATATAATTCATTCAAAAAAACCCAACCAAAACCAACAGCAACAAAACCAGCAAGACCCAATTGATTTAGTTGATCCAAGTACTTCCAAACAAGGTCAAAAACGACCAATGGATGAATCCAGTTCAGGAACTTTCAACCAAGTGTCTGGTTCAATCAATGAGCCTATTCCACAAATTCCCGAAGATGACTGGCAGGAAATAATGGATATAATTCATTCAAAAAAACCCAACCAAGACCAACAGCAACCAATTGATGAGCTCAGTCTAGGCATTTCCAGTCAAGTATCTGGTTCAATCAATGAGCCTATTCCACAAATTCCCGACGAAGACTGGCAGGAAATAATGGATATAATTAATTCAAGCACTTCCAACCAAGACCAGCAACAACCAATGAACGAAGCTGATTCTGCCAGTACTAGTTCAAGTCGAATGATTATATTGAACGAAAAATATCAGATAACCTTTGATCGCTTGAGAAAAAGACTCGAGTTGTCTAAAGAAATACGAAACAAAAAACGCCAAGAATATCATAAATTTATGACTTTTGGATACAGGAAATGGTCGGCGTTAGCAATGGGCAAAGAGATACATGGATCAAAGTATAACCCAGAGGATGAAATCCGATTGAAACAAGAATATGTAGCGGTAAGGAATAGAGTAGCCAGTGTCAGAAAGGAATTGAAAAAGTTTACGGAAAGGCATGGTTTAGAATTTGATGAGCCAGATTCAGATTGATGATGTGCCAATAAATTTGATTTTGAATAAATTTAAACTTTCTGATGTTAAAGCAATCAGACATTGACCGTTTACGTACAGTTCAAATGATTAGTGTGTATCTGTTGTAATATCCAAGCAGTATATCTCTAAGCTTTAATCATTAACAAGCAAGCAGTAGTACTTGCATTGCACACTCCCTAATTTATCCAAGATCAAATAAAAATAGTCTCTCAAATAACCCTGAAACTATTTATTAATCTCATATCTATTTTGTTGATTCAACTCATTTGACAACTTCCTGATTATCGTCCAAGCTCTCTTTTGACCAGTCTTTTGCATAGCAGCAAATTACATTACATTATACATATTGAAAGACTCGTATCTTTCAGTTTGTTTTACTTTTACAATAAAAACCTATACTCATTAATAAAAATAATGTGATGTGACGTTCAATGTCAGTCTGTAGTATGTCAATGGAATATGTGCGAATATTAAACATGGGTTTGTGGATACTGTCAAATTGTCAAAACCAACCGGATCATTCGTATCAAATAGTCCAGTGGTACCAATGAGTTGGTGTCAAATGGAATGGGTTGACTGGTAATCCCAAATGACAAATATACACAATCGCATGGATTCAGCAGTGGTACTGCAGTGATCAATACAATGCATGGTAGTTGAATGGTGTAGTATGATCAAACCATTAGTCTAATACACTATGGTTTGGCAATACACGATGTTTATTGAATGAACGACATCGAGTGTATGACAAATGACAAGTAAACCAACATGCAATACACGCTGCATTACAACATATGCTGGATGATGGCCCATTTTGAGTTGCAACAATGTGACGAGTCTATGATTGAAAAGTTTGTTGCTGAACACCAGAATCTTGAAAAGTTGCATCATGCTCGGATTGTGGCAAGCATTGTGACAAGCGATTGTAGAAATACTTAAGGCAATCCTGATATCCGTAAAGTGATTTTGGTGGACTATAATCATCATCCGGTGATACTCCAAACGAAGAATGGCTTGTAAGTTTTTTTGTTAATTTTCTAATTTCTTTCCTCTTATGCGAAAGTTTCGAAGCGTAGTCATGCATAGTATATTTGGTTCCTTCACAAATTTGACGAAACTCCTCATAATTGGCTTTAGCAGAACTCAATTTCCGACTCGGAACTTGACTCATACTATTGAGCTTTTCCTTCTTTCTAACACCCAATCCTTCTCGAATAGCAAGCTCAAAACGTCTGTCTTCAAGTAGTCTAAACACTTTCGTAGATTTAACCCGAGCTTTTGCAATTTCTTCGATCAACGACACTTCAGTAGCATCGAGTTGACCGCAATATTTCTTAAATTTATATAAGCTAGGAGATTTTGGAGAGTCAGATCCATCAGCTGAAGCTCCGCTTGAAGAGGCTGTCGGAGTGCTAGCTTCAGCACTCATGGTCGAACTGGGATCAACTGGATTGGCAATCGTAACCGAGCAGACAGCAAGGATTGATGACAGTACGGTGATTGATAGTTTCATTGTATTGGTTTGGTTGAGCTGTTAGACATTGGTAATGTATGACATTTGTAATAGGACCCAGACAGTCAGAATGGGGTCTAGTAACAAGCAGTGTATAAACAAGTAAGCTATACAATGCTTAGATATGGTGATGACCGTTGTCTCACTTTATGCAAAGACTGTAACGCTTGGGAACCCTTAACGGTGAAGCTTAGGAGTGACGTTTATACCGTCACTAATTCACCACTAATACTTACTATATATAAGAGACAAAGTTCTCTTATCAATAAATAATCACAACTATTCTGATTCATTCCTTCTTCTTGTCTTACATCTCTGTGATCTTCCTTCAAACTTATACTACATCAATATGTCACTATACGTTAATGAACAACATGAGCAAGTTGTAATGAATGTGATTCAACACGATAGTTTGGTGTCATATTTGTATACATTATTAGATTGATAATATTAAAAGCATATTCCATGAATGACCGTCCTAAGGGATTTGTGTTGTCGGGGTTAGCATTGATTTACTGCTATGAATGTCAACATAACTTTAAAGGGATCCCCTTTATACAATTGCCCATTGCTTGATTTAAACCCTGATATCAGGGTTAGCGACCAGAGTATATTGTCGCACTATGATGTCGCTACACAATATATTCTAGGTGATATCACCACATGACAATACACAAGCAATATTGTACATCCACTCCATTTATGCTGCAAACACTCGAGATCTCATCTGTTCGACAACACATTGTCACCAATACAATAGTATGTGACATGATCATATTGCACCAATCGACCAATATACGATCACTGGATACACCACACGTTGATGTTTACCACTGTATATGTGGTGTATATTGGTTATAGTCCATGATATCAACGAGTTTATGCATACTGCTTACACCACACATCATACACATTAAACCGACTCAGTGATATGCAAGTGTTGCGGTTTGACCAAATCACAATCACCCATATTGTCGACTGTCTAACTCGTTGACATTCAAACCGTGCCATCACTAGTCACAATATAATGGTTGACTGGTTCGTTTGATTGATCTGACATTGACACTTTGCAAACCTCGACTTGATTCATCAACTTGGATATTCATATAATATTGGGTTTGTATCATCACGTTGGACTCGTTATCAAACACCTTGATGTGTCCATGCAACACAAACTCGATATACACACATTGGTTACTGTTTGACATGACTGGGTTGATCATCAATACCAGACAATGCAACTGTATTAGTTGTATGATACAATCAATCATGGTTGGTTCATCACCATTAAATATCAAATGTTGATCACGTATACATTGATTTGTAATTGCATGGTCCGTTGGTAATACACACTATGATATGATTGACAAGTTGTTGATTTGCAGTAATCAGATGTGCATCACCTGTAACATTGGATGTAATTGACGAGTTGTAACCGCCAGTCAACAATCATCGATATGTTGGTGATTGTATTGACTACATGATTGGTATTGATTAGCTGTCATGATCGATTGGTGAGCAATACAATCCACATTATGACGTGTTGCAACTGATTGATATATGCAGACTCGACTGATGATCGAGTATATGTTGATGTGTAACTCTGTCACTGTTTGTCTTGATTGGTTATTGCTACTGCTTGTATATGCAGTGTATTCATGTGTGATGTATTGGATATCGGTGTTGTGTATGTTGAACCTGTTGGATAATATATTGTCATGTCGCATCAAATCGCACCACATTTAGACTGCAATCATTGATTCGTTGGTTTAATGATCGACTCGACTCACATTCGACTGTAATGGCCACAAATCTGCATTGCTGATTGACAGGAATATATCAACATGTATCAGACTCGAACATGGTGTATATCAGTTGCATATACCAATCACTGATGTAATTGATGATGATCGATTAGTCAATCAATTCGATATCAACACCAATGTCAGTTCATTACCACATGGATACTCGCAGTTGTGACCTGTATTCAGTCAGTAATATTGGTTCATGTAGTGTATTGTATAGTCAACCATGCACATACACATGCATGTCATTGTCAATTGATGGTCGTTTGTAAACAACTTGTGGACAACTTGCAAATATTACAATCATGGTGATTGCTTGAATGTCGATACCAAACCATGCATTTGATGGTCATTTACTGTTCAGTTTACTGTTCAACAATGCAAATGGTCGTTGTCTACCAATCAGTCGAGTCGTAGACATAAACTGCACATTGTGCGTATCGCTTTGTTCATGACCAAACTGTAACAATGTGCACTTTGCATTGTATTTGAACTGCAATCTGCGACTTGTACGCATTATGATGCATTGTTTCAATATTCATGTTGCATTCATCAACATCAACGTGCAGTGTCGATCTGATGTTTGGTGTTGATGTTGTGTTGATATTCCAACAACACTGAATATCGCAAATCAGGTCAGCATTGACTCGTGTGATAATAATCCATGGACAGTCAGTTGTACCAAACTGTTGTACAAACATATTGACATTCGATCAATCAAAAGTAGTATAGATAGAACACCCGATGATACCAGTTTTTTAACCGACACTTACTGCTAAATCATGTACAAAGTTGTCAAAACATAAATTATTCGCAGAAAGGAATTCAAGTCAAAAGTATTAGGGTAGAATAGTCAATAGCTTTGCTTGTAATTCATAATAAATACGAGCTATTTGTGCCAGACTCATACTTGATGCCTCAAATTGGATACAATGGGTAGTTTTTTAACCAGTACTAAGCGTTAATATACACATCAGACTGGGTTTAGCTGGATCTTGTTGTAAGAATGATAGAGTATAAAATCAAACCATTGACAAGTCCGTGTTTATCGAGTACGAGTCTTTATATTTCCAATCAACTCTTCCAAATGTGATATTGTGTCTTGCAATGCCAAAATGGATTCAAATTTGCTTGATTACACTATGCATTTGGACATCATTGCTGATCTGTTGAATTTCACGCTTTCTTTGATCATCTTTTTGATACTCTAGCATATTCCATTCATGATTGTGTCTAACCTCCAACTATTGATCCTGGCTCATCCCTGGTTGTTTTTGTCAATACCATTGATTGGGAATAAAACCAGAATCAACCCGCTGTTTATCACGTATGGCTATTTGATTCAATTCAGTTGCAAACAATTATTTGTAAGAGTATACTTTCTGGTACTCCTTGTATAATACCAGCATCTCTTGAAACAGCTGCTTTTGTGCTTGTAACAATCCCTGCAGTGTTTTGTCAGCTGGGAATTTGATTCAAGTTTGAAAACCAAGACTATCGATCGGACAAATCCAATGTCAACCAAACTGCTGTACAGTTTGGCAGTCAATTGATTGACCATAATTATAAGCAACAAAACAACTTTTATTTGCAAAAGAAAAAGGAAAACGCAGTTTGTTCTTGAATCAAAATATTAGTTTCAAAACTGTATGGTGAAAAACAGTCTTGGGATATGCAATTATTTACAAGAAACTATAGGTTTCAAAACCAAAGCGATTAAATTACACGATTGGGAAGTTCCTGACAATGAAAGTGGTCATTTCCACAAAGTGAGGTTTGTTGTCCAATGGAACCCATACGATATTATTCACCTTTAAGAAATCAAACGCCGTGCATTGTGTAGAACGAGGTCGAGAAACAGAGTTAGGATTAGCGTTATGCAGCCAATAAAAATCATTAATTCTAGTCTACATACCTTATTGATGAGATGGTTCAAACGTCAAAACAAATCGAGTCAACTTCTCAACACTCGCAATAGTATTGTTTTGTGACAACACTTGACCATCTGTTCCGTGGTAGCTTTGGCGTGTAAAACAGGCAAAACGATCAGGAGGTACAACACAATACAGTCCTGGTTTTGACGGATTACCAAGTATTTCCAAAACATTACAAATCCCAGTCTGTTTGCAAGGATGATCTTTGGCACCGGTCATTTGGAAAAGTAGATTTGGCTTGATGAACGAATCAACAGATTCAAAAATATTGCTAATGGGACGGAAATAGCAATTCGTTGCGTCTTGAACTTGAGAATTGTTGGAGAATAACAAAGTACTAAGATCCATCGGCAGTTGAAGTGTAGACTCCAGCTTGGTACGTAAATCACGAATCTTGAATGAACCACCTTTAGCAATAACTGTATGAGCGTGCTTTTCGAATAATACCCTATTAAGTTGGCCAGTTCCACCAATTTCTCGAGCAACAGAAACAAATCTGATAAGATGATCTCGGTCTCTGGCATAGACACGGCTGTAAATTTCATCAACCACATAGTCAGAAGCAAACTGATAAGGACCACTGTGGAAGCCATCCTTGACTGATCTATAAATCAAACAACTTGAAGCGTCTAGGTTTTCACCATATTTACCAAAAGACTTGACAATTGAATCGATATTGGAAATATTTAAAGCTTTGTCGAGAAAATCCTGTTGTTCTTTTACCAATGCATATTTAAGAACATAACGAGCAATTCCTCCCCACTTCAAATACAGACTTTCAATCAATTCTTGTGGAACTGTAGGAAACAGCATTGAGCGACAGGAATGCAATTCTTCTTTTGACCACACTGGCATATACCGAATGTCGCAGGACCCCTTGGAAAACCGATGCCAAATTTCCCAACGAGGTAAAGTAACAAGAATGGTCTTGGCATCAACATCAACAGGTGCCGAGCCATCAACAATGTAGAATGTTGACGAGGAATCCAAGATTTTCCAAAAAGCATGCTTTCCTCCTTCGAATACACCATTGGGAGTAAGCAGATATCTTTTTTGATTAACTCCACTCTCATACACGACTGTAGCACCAGAGCGAGCAAGATGCAACAGCAAAAAGTAACCAAAATATGTCTTGCCAATTCCAGGATTTCCAAGGATGATCAAATGACGTATATCAGCAGATTGCACAATAGATAGTGATTTTTCAAGAAGTTTAGGATAACAAGGACGGATGTAAATGGATGATCCGATTGAATGGTTTCCAAGGATGAATATGTCTGCTGGAAGTTGGACAACAGTGTTTCCTTCAAGAGGGTTAGGGTAGTTTGTGAAAGCAGTCCAAAAATCCAGTAGTGCGGGTGGGGCTGCTGCAGATGCTGAACCTAGGTAAGTTTGAGTAGGTTGTCTTGGAGGTGATGGTAAACAACCAATAACAACACAAGAACCGTCTTGAGTAAAGTATTTTTGAGGAAGAGAGTCGAGTAAAGCCCAGGTGTTGATTAGTTGGTCCTTGTTGCTGTTGGTGTATAGTTGGAGTTGAGGAGCATCAATGTCAGCCATAGCAGGATCATACTCAGACTTGATAGTATCCTGAACGTCACTCAGGTCTTCAAAGTCAGTCACATTGATTTCAGTAGAAATAGTGCCATATTCAACATTGAGGTATCGTTTTGGCATTTTATGAAAAGAAAAAAGAGTAAAAAAGCAATTTATTTGTCAAATTGTAAAACAAAAATCGACTTTTTAATCGAGTCAAAATAACAAAATTTTGGGATATTTCAAGACAATTCACACGATTGAAATATTTGGAAATTAGTCAAATTTACACCAGAATTAATGTTTCATTAATGTGAGACATTACTAGTGTGAGAGTGTTGACTTGCATTGTGTGAGACATTAGTAGTGTGTGAATGTGAGACATTTCTGGATAGTTTAACAATCAAAAACCATCAACAATGACGTTTGAACTGGAATTCACATGACTTTCTTGGTTTCTTCCATTTTATAAACACACTCACTCACTTGTTAATAAACAACACAATCGAATATTGATTCATTCCTTCACATCTTCAATCAACTGCAACACACTTGACAATAATGACAACCATCAATATGCCATCATATGTTCACAATCTTCAAATTCAAAAGTCAATTTGAAAAACCCATTTTTAAGCATCTACATGTCTGCAATATCAGATTTGTGGCTGATACATAATAGGTTGCCAATAAAAGTCGACAAAGTGAGCAACTGCAATGTGCCTTGCTGTATGATAGTAACATATCAGAAATTATGAATGCTTTCAAAATCAAAAGTCTGCAAACGATGTCACTGCTGGCTTGTAGCCTCTGTTTACAAACCTACAATCAACATATTCACTGGATTCGTATAATGGTAAATGCTGAACCACAAACCGCTGATGATATTATTATGGACGATGCTCATATTACTGGAAATCAAACGATTGGTGCAGTTTCAGATGCTGTTTCATCACACAGAAAGTCTTGCTACAGAGTCTGAATACAATAGCAGTGAATCTGCAGTTTGACCAACACAGTCAATAATTATCGTTTCAAAGTCGAATCAAGTGATGATGTTGCTGTTTCAGATGCACTCAATGTCATGAATGCAGTAACATTGTAACCAACTCAAACCATTGATCATGAACCAATTTACCGTGTCTTGATAAAAACACTGATAAACCATCATTCATACATGAGCTTGTCAAAAGTATGAACTGATTGCTGATCAGATGTTTAAAGTGGAGCTCAAAACAGTGCAATTCAATGTGCAGCTTTCCAACGACTTTCCCGCTACAAAAAATACAGTCTTGGAACTCAAAGTGTACATCAACAATACTTGTGTGTATTGACCATCAATGATGTTGTTGGTGTAGCATACACAATGTGCATTGCAAAAACGCTTGTTTGTTTGCTGGAGCTATTTCAAGCAAGCAAAAATACTAAAAGGTTCAGTTTGATGAATGTCTGGTGTATATTTGCAATGAATTCAAACTCGAGAGATTGTCGTATTTTGCATACAAGACATACTACAATATATTACAACAATATCGTGTATTTCAATATGCACCCATTCGATTTACAACAGTGGCATAAACATCATCACATTTGAACAATGGTTCAGTCGTACAAAGTCCAATAACAGCCATGAATTGTATCAGACATGAACATACTGGTGCAAAATTCACATCAAATAACACACCGCAACAAACATGTTTCTGGTAGATGGTGGAATTGATGTCATTGATTTTCAAGTACACGATATTGGTGTTGAATGATTCAATAAACTATACTCGTCGACTTTGTGTACTTTTTTCAGTTGCATCGTTTCTGATTCCGAGTTTAAAGCATAATAGTTGCGACAGCGCTGTTGTCCAATTTGCTTGTTTTGTGAATAGTAATCATGATACCACTTGTTTGACGCTTCCTGTTGTTGAACTGGATATGGATGTCAAATATGGATGCCAAATATGAATGCATTGCAAGTAATTGGTGTAGTTTTTGATCGAGTCAATGAATGGCATTTATAGTTGCTCTAGAAAACAAGTTGTTTGAAATGTCCTGTCATATGTCATATATTTTGTTGTTTTCAGGTTCACTAATTGTTGATAATGCATCCAATTGATTTCTGTTTTGACATTGCTTATTTGTCATTGTTGGATCTGGGTTTCTAGATTCAGTAACAAACGTTTCAGCAATTTGGATGTGTTCAAATTCATAATACTTGCAAGTCTGAATTATTTGATCATCATCTGAAATTGGATACGAGTAATCATTTCCACTGACCACAGTATACATAGTATACACAGCATTACTGTATATTGACTTGTATTTTACTCAAAGGTTTGTCCATTCAGTATTCCAACACAATTTCCAACATTGATTGAATGGTTTGCAGTGTTTGTTTTAATTGAACCACTTGATGGATCACTTTCATATCTTGATTCAGCAATATCACCAACTGCACAATGATGGATGTGATTGTAGTCAAACACAATATATTGCAAGGCATTAACGTATTGGTTAGTTTTAGTATATTATTGATAAAATGCAATGATGATTTGTAATGGGGTGTTAAATCCTTCAATCAAATATTGTCTGTTGTGATTTCCAACATTGACAGTGACATGGCAAACACATTTTGCTTGTGACAGACTTTGAACAAGTGTATTGCTCCGTTTGTTGTACAATACACGACATGGTCAGTTGGTGGTATCATGCAACTGACAAGTGATTGCAAGTATGACTGATAGTTACAATCAACACTGGTTGTTATCAGGTCATTGATGTATATGGAACAAACCATGTCAATGTATCAATCAACAATCCAGTAACTGTCGATGTAATATCCAACGCAGTATACACAATCAATGATATGGTTGTTGATCCATTCACAATACTCGACAAATACCAACACATCAAAAAGTTTAAATTTATTCAAAATCAAATTCATCGACACACCATCAATCCGAATCCGGTTCTTGAAATTTCAAACCACGCCTTTTCATAAACTGTCTCAATTGTTTTTTAACACTGTGTACTCTTTTGCTTGCATCTCTATACTCTTGTTTCAATTGCTTTTGAACGTTTGGATCGTATCTTGATCCAGATATTTCTTTGCCCATTGCTAACGTCATTTGTTGTTCGAATTCAAGGTCTACATACCTACGATATTCTTGCCATTTGTTGTTTTGTATTTTTTTAGACAATTTAAGCCTTTGTTTTATAAGACTATAGGTTCTTTGATATTGTTCACTTAATCCAGCTATTTGATTTGAAACAGTATTAGCAGACTCGCCTTGTCCCATTGGTTGTTGTTGGTCTTGACTGGAAGTGCTTGGATTAATTATAACAAATAGTGGTCCCCAATATTTGCCAGAAGTACTTGGACTGGGTTCATCAACTGGGTCTTGACTGGGAATATTTGGATTAATTATATCAAATAGTGGTTTCCAGTATTCGTCAGAAGTACTTGGATCGGGTTGATCAATCGGTTGTTTTCGATCTCGTTTTGGAGCACCACTTGGACTGGAATCACCAATCGGCCGTTTCCGACTTTGTTTGGGAGTGCTTTGACTGGGTTGATCAATCGGCTGTTGCTGATCTTTGTCGAAAATATTTAAATCAGTTGCATCCATTAGGTGTTGCTGAGTTTGATCGGGAATACCTGAACTGGTTTTATCACCTGGTTGTTGTTGGTATTTGTCAAAAGTGTTTGGACCGACTTGATCAATTGGGTCAGGAACTTGACTGGGAGTGCTTGAACTGGGTTGTTCAATTATGCGTTTCCTGCCTTGTTTGAGAATATTTGGACCAAATACAATCACAGTTGGTCGCTGGTTTGGACCGGGAGTATTTGGATTAGGTTGATCCATTGGTTGTTGCCGGATCCGGCCGGGAAGACTCAAATCCACTGGTTCTTGCTGGTATTCATTGGAAGTGCCTGGATTAGGTTCATCAGTTGGGCCAGACACTTGACTCAAAGTTCTTGATGTTTGGAGTGAACCATTATTATCAATCGGTATCAATATTGCATTGGCGGTTGTTGCTACAGCCAGTACGAATAGAATATCAACCAATTTCATCAGATTGGTCAATGGGTTTAAACTATTAATACAAAAGTAGTGTCGATTATAGGAATGAACTCAATCGATTGTATTTATATGTTTTGTATAGCAAACCAACCCTTTAAGGTTAACCAATATACAGGGTTACTTGATTGCTTGTAATGAGCAACTATCAAACTAGACAGTATGCTGCTCCCTAATCACAATATCATATTGATCAATTTGATGATTGTATCGATTGGATTATGCTTTTACGACCCTTTTATCAGGTATATTGAAAAGCACACCCTTCATGAGTGTTGTGTAACCGCAAACGCTCCCTTTTACAACTGTACTCATCATGCAGTGACTGTATTCTGCATTGCAATATGCAATGGTTACTACACATTGACTGCATTACTTGTTTGATATACAACAACTATCATATGACACAACCGGACTATAGTGTTGAATCTACATTTTGTGCACTTTTAGTAATCATACATTGTACGATCACCAAGTTTGAACCCACATTCATGTATTGTGTTTGACTGTCAATGTTGCCAATACAACTTTGTACACATTTGTTGTATTCTGAATCACGGATACGATCGCAATCTAGTTCAACAACAATCATGACACATGTCAGTAATGCAACTGTTTATTACACACCAACACTGTTATTTGGTGGTCCATTTACATCAATATGGCTGCAAGTTGTCGTTATATCACGTATTCTGAGCATGGTTTTGATATTGCACATCCAACTCCATCACATTGTTGCTGACCCATCATTGTAACGCTGTGTGTATCCAATACTGGCATGTCACCATAACCTTAACCATAATCAGTAAAATGACACTCGAGTTGTTTACTGTAGTCAATATATACAACCCAGTGTGACTACACATACTGGATCCAGTTTGTTGGTTGTTTCAGTTGACCTTGATCCACTTTTGACGTTCTGTCCGATTGACAATACAAATGTGTCAAGCTGAACCCAAACTACACGACTCGACTGTTCATGTCAATTGGATCGTGATTGAGCTATGTGATCATGATGTGTATTCAATCAATACCATGTATTACTAATGCAATAGTATGCGTGAACATCGTGTACCAAACAACTACGATACACACTGGATTGATCCAATACATGCACGGCTTGAACATATCACACAATCAAACATGAATACACCACATTAAAAGTACATATAGTAGCAGTTTGTCACCAATGAATTGTATTCAGTCGAGTTTATTGAGAGTCTGTTTGTGACTCTTGACAGTGTGGTGGGTGTTTTCAGACACAACTACTTGATCAGTTGTAGTTAATGATTGCTAACACCAAGAGTCCTAACGTACATCATATCAACTATAAAATAATCATGGTCATCATTCATGCAACATATAGCCGATTTTATTACTACATCAGTTTAGCCATCAAGTTTCTTGTAATTAAACTTTAGCCGCTTACTACTACGACGAATACTACCACGAAAAGTATTACCAAGTCGCGACAATGATCTCCTGAGACTAGATGTTCTATCTGAACCTGAAGTACTTGGTTGTTCAGGCAATCTAACAGTATGCATCAAATTCATGATCAATATATCAATTGACACATCCACACACCAATATCAAACAACTTACTGTGATAATGGCCATAGTACTTGATCACCGTTTGAAATAATAGGATATCCATCAGTCATAGTTTCGCATCCACATCCAGGACCAAGCCCAATGCGTTTATTCTGTAAATCAAATGTGACTGCAAGATGAGTCATAAATGGAATACCAAGAACTGCTTTGTCATTTGAACCAGTTGTTACAGCAAACACCACTATAACTCAACATGTATATTAGTCAGGTTAATCAAACAACACATTACATACAATTGTCAATTATTTACATCTTGTATAATCAATTTTCTGTATATAATCTCTAGGACCCAGTGTGATCTTTACAACGGAATTGCTATTGTCATCAGTTACGGGGGTTTGAGCATGCATTACAATTGTAAACGACGGCAGCTTGCCCCAATCGATATTAAAACCGGATTCGGACATTGCGTGGTATTCCCAAAATATTCTTTTGACTTCTTTTTTGTTGAGCTTGTTACTAAACACAGTTTTTTTGACAGTAATCGCATCACTATCAAGAATAGCATCAACCAACGCTTTCACGACTACTCTAGGGAAATACATATGTATAAAACATGTTTGTATAACCGAGTACAAAGTATGTCCATGTTCCACCTTTTTTTGGAATTCAGCAGGCAGCTCCACTGGTTCGCCATTGATTAGTATACTCTTGATGTTGACAGTATGACGATCTGTTGTTGGTGATTCTACCCATGCAATACTCCTTCCATCCGTTTCGCATTTTGCAGCTATTTCCGTGTTTCCTATATTGATGAAGCTATCTGAAGTCATATCATACGGACATAGTTGAAGACTAACCTCGTTATTAGGAATGACACCATCATTGTACAAAGTATCCATTGCAGTGGCTGGTGGATGATGCTTTGACAACGAGGAATAGGCAAACCCAAATACTCCATCAAGGTTCGGACTGATACCAACTAGATCTGGTGATTGTTTTTCAACTGCTATTACTGGTAAATTGACGCCAGTTATCCCAGTACCCGGAATCGTCACAACGGCGTCGGAACTAAATCCACTATACTCTTTGCCTCTGTACTTTATAGTAACGGGTTCTCCATTCGGAGTACTTTCTGGAGCCAAACCTACATCTCTGCTTGAACTAGGAAGTGGTACGATCATATCAGAGACATCTGAATCGACTCGTAAACCCAACTATTTTAAACAAGTATGATATTGATTCAACGTGGCATGCATTGATATCAAACTACAATGCATGACATGGCATGATACATACATTGACTCCATCGACATTAAATTTCATTGTGAAACATTTGTTAACATCACCATCCAATTCAACGGGTGATCGTTTTGATAGCCTATTGCTTGATTGACTGTCAATTCCAATCGGTGAATGTAATGAAACTCGAACTGCAGCAACCGTCTGTAACGCAAGTAGAATGCATTCTAGAGTAATCAACATTGTATCGAGTAGTGTGATGAAAATGGTTTGAGTTTGGTGCATGACTGTTTTATAATTACGGTAGCTTTAAGGGTGACAACAAGCAATTTTCAAATGAACGACCACAAAAAACACGAGTACACCATATAGGGCGGACAAAGCTGGAAACACCATATAGGGTGGATTAATATACAAGCATCGTTGTTGATGCATAATCAACCTCACTAGTATGCTGTGTTGATACTCCCAATTGCGGTGATGTATCCAGTGGTCAGGTAGTGTCAGACCATTACCATGATTATGGATAATTATCATCACATATACAATCCATTACTACAGCATATACTGTCACTGTGTACCAAATATTTGACTGATTGTTTGATTGGTCATGTTTTGGATCACTCTGACACAACAGCATCCAACAGCCTGTTGCTGCAGTATTTCAAACCCATGACTTTTCCGTTGGTATGACTGCATGGTCATTTTAGGTTAATCTAGACTGTATACATCAAACACTGCTGATTGTGTCACAACATGATCAACATCAAACTCGGCAATCTGTCTCCGCTACACCGAATGAGTGACGTTGTACTATAATTGAATTGGGCATTGGCAGGTCGTTCAACAAACTGGCCGTGTCAACAGGCCAGTTTGTCATCGTGGTACATGAACCACAATGTATGATCATGCCATTCAAATCAGCATACAATCTACTGGTATATGCAAAACAACACCACCAATACAATCCAATCAAACCCAATCACAAACGTGGTGTTGAATCCAATACAAATCAAACTTTTAAACACATGATACACACTGATGGTGATGGTTGCTGACAGTCACATTACAGTGTACATGTCCAATAGTGTCCACTGTCATGTCGATTGTTGCTATCCGTGACATCCAACTGTACTTGTATTCACCAAATGTGCACAATATCTAGGGCTGACTTCCAGATGCTCTCATGTTTGGCATACAACTAGTCACCATCAGACCAAGCGTATACGCTAGTACAGCGCCATGAATCTATTGGCAAGTGGTTTCAATTTTATTCTGGCGCGTTGAGGGTTGGATGTGTACCAGACACAACGTTGTGCATGTAATTGTGATGATCACACCCTGAGTGTGTTATTCGATTACAGAATGGCACACTTTATTTGATCTAACTCTGTATTTTTAGTAACAGAACTGCATAATTCAACATGGTCTTGATAACATATTACTATTATTCAACGTGCACGTTGCAATCCTGGCATCCTCAAAGCCCATCAATAAACTATATATTTTCCTACTGTTTCCAATTGGGTTTCCTCAGTCTGATTAAAGCCCTTGACTCAAATATTCATAGTTCAAAGTGCCTGACTGTCTTGTCTCTATTGACACAACCCTAACAGTTGAATTGAGTTGAGGATATTGGAGAGCTGGGCGTCAAAAGTACGACCTTGAGTAGTCAAGTCATGATGTTGGGTTGTTGCATGTTGCTTGGATTTGTGACGGTCAGTTTTGCAATGTGTTTCAAGTACTGATTTGGACATTTGCATGACGATCTAGCATCAATTGACTGTTTGCATGCGTATTCATGGATTCAATAGTATCAATTTCATCACTGCTGGTTTCGGATTGACTATCGCATGACTTTCTCCACATGCGTCTAGGTGATCCATTTGACCAAGTCAAAGGACTGTTGCTGAGTGTGCCTTGCAAATACCTCGACTCTTGATCAATATCAAACACTGTTGCAGTGCGATCATTTAAAAAATCAATGTATCCATCAACGGATATATCCGAGTCATTGCTGTGTATGGACTCGGAGTATTCACTGTCAGTATCGGTTTGGCTGTCATCATCACACAAGGAATCCGAGTCGCATGCTTGACTCGACATAAACGATTGTTTTGCATGGCGTCCAACTCTGACAGTATCATTCATAGTATCAACATCATGCAACAGATTCTCAAGGATTCCCGACTCGAACTGATACAAACTTGAATTCTTTTGCGCAATAGGCGAATGAAGTTTTGGTTGTAGCGACTGCTGTTGAACAGACTGACCAGTTTGTCTTGATTGACGAACCAATGGCTGTTCATCACCCAATGACATGGATGAAATACCCGACACAGATCGTGTAATCCAGTCACCATCAGCACTGCAGAAGTGATCAAGACGATGCAATTTGACATTGTACTGAATAGATTGGGCAAACTGAAGCAATCAAGTGGTAGTGGACTGAGAGACATGCATGCTTGACCACAGGTGTTTGTGGTACAGTAGATGCTAGTGATTGACTGGGTTTGTATGTATTGTACAAATCTCTGTCAGCATTAGTATCAATATAAAATCCTGACATGAATGTTTCTAGTGGTGTAGTTTCAATTGTTGCAAATACAAAACAACATTGAATTCAACATTGTGTTGCATATGAAGCCAGTCATATTAAACCAATTGCTGCAAAACAAGTGTTGTGAAGCTGCTTGAACATTTGTCAATTTTAGTAATCGACTGGATTGTTGAATCGATAAAACCAGTCAGCTTATTAGTCAAATCTATCAACTACAATGTTGAATATATTCAGAAATACAGTCGGATATCAAACCCAATTGTCAGAGTGGTGTAACAAGTGTTTATAGCTTACCAACACTATAAAATTGATTTCCACAAACCAATCGTGTATTCAATATGAAATGTCAAGGTGCAAGTATTATAGTATATGTAAAAGTCGAATGACATGCAAAATTATTGCAGTTTATATGATTTACGTATATTTTGATGCAACATTGATTGTGATCTAGTTGAATGTCACGGATAGCAACAATCGACATGACAGTGGACACTAGTGGACATGTACACTGCAATGTGACTGTCAGCAACCATCACCATCAGTGTGTATCATGTGTTTAAAAAGTACTCGCATGCATTGGATTCAACACCACGTTTGTGATCGGGTTTGATTTGATTTGTATTGGTGGTGTTGTATTGCATATATCAGTAGATTGTGTGCTGATTTGAGTGGCATTATCATCCATTGCGGCTCATGTATCATTCTGATCGAGTGAATTTAACCCATTTCATCCAAATAACTGCTTGAAATTATCAATTCCATCAATAGAAATGCAAGATCGATGCAGTATGAAAAAACTTGCTGCATCTCGTTTATTCTGATAATTTTCAATTATAATGCCGAGTGACCAATCCACGAGTTCTACTAGAAATACAATCTGTAGTTTCTTTTGCAAGTGTCTCGCATGCAATGTCGGGTACTGCTGCAGTATCACTAATAAACCGAACAGTAGGTTTACTAGACTGATTGCATTCGACAGTCATGTTTGTAATTGGATAGTTCAACTGTTTTTGTACGCTTTCTGAACAATGCATCTCATCTTGACGAAATATTCCCATAGTTTCCATATTCAATGCGCACACACCACGCAAAAAACTTCGTTTCATGTCTTCCTGCTGTATGTGCTGCTTTTCTATTGACAAATGTAACTGCATTTGGGTTTTGTTGAGTTTCTTGGACAACTATTTACGTTGCATATATCAAATTTGAATTCAAAATGGATTAAATATACAACGTATTTTTGGCATTCACTGATTTACATAAACTAAACTAGTTGTTCAACAAACTACTAGTAGACTGCAATTTGAATTTCCGATGCATCATGGTAGTTTTGTGCTAGTAGATTTATTAAAATAGTACATCCATATCAAAACATACCTGTGCAATGCGACTCTCATATTCGGCCGACATGGTTTGCATATGCTTTTCTGCTTCCATCTGGAATATTGGATTTCAAATTAATAAACATCATACATCAAGTTTCACAAACCCAATTGACTAGACGTACTCGGATTCTGTTTTCAGTTGCCTTTCGCCACGTTACTCCAGCTTCAGAATGCCATCCCAATATAGCTTTCTGCGTCATGGTTTTTCTATGATGTCGAACAGCAATATGCATTGCAAATTTTCTTTTCCTCAGTTCCATCTGCCTAACTTTCCACCTACCGAACCATTTTTCAGTTGCAAGTTGATTGCGCTAACGTAGATACCAATACAATAAATCACATTTTAAAATAATCGTGTGCAAATCTACAGATCCCCAACTTTGCTCATGATACAAGTTTGGGTATATTATTGAATTGGTTGCAACTACACAACCAAATAATTGTCAAAATACCTTGCGGGTTAGGAAAGCTGTTGCTGCATTGACTACTTGAACATAATCCACCAGTTTTTTGTCGCTATGATTTCGAGATTTGATCACAGAATCCATCTTGCCATTCAAGCCATCTAGTTCCAACTCATGTGCTTGTCGTATACTATCGAGTTCTGCTTTGTGATGCTCGTTTATCCTGTTTCTTGAAATGGTATAATCAGCCTGTTTATATCATTGGTGTTGACTCAGTTAGACATGTTGCCAGACCATATTACAGATTTGATGACCATTTAAAAACACGAGTTATGGTTGGGTGTAAATCAAACCGTCATATAAATGTAATACATGGCAAGATCTAGGAACAACCCAAATGATATTTGATTACCAATATAGCCTGACGAAACAATACTGTCAGTTTATCCAAACCGTTTCCAAACGCAGCATCAATATCCAAATTACACATTTCGGCATGCAAATCAGCAGTATTGGCTGAGTTGACAAAGTGCATGGTTTCTGGGACTATGCTTTGTACCAGGACTGGATCTGTTGCGATTATTGGATCTTGTGGTATTGCCATGTGATTGTTATGCAATGGGTTTTGATTAGGTGATGTTGGTGGGTTTGAACAATATGCACTCATCTGTGTGCTGAGATTGGCAAGTGTTTGAGTCGGATTCATAGTGTTTGCTATATAATGCAAATTGCCACAAACCAAGCAAACGTTGAATATGTCAGTCATGTGTAGAATTGATAATATTAGTTAAAGAGTAATCAAAATGGCATTCAGCAGACTGAACAATGACATGATAATTGGTAGAAATAGTTTGAATTCACAATAGATTATCTTGGCTTGAAACAACACAGTAAACTAGTCACAAATATTCAAGAATATCTTAATTGATATAATCTACTAAAACAGCAAGAGTGCAATACAATTGGTGCAAAATAAAGTGTTTGATTTTGCGTGAATGTTACGAGTTTGCATTCAAACTCAGATGGGCTTAAAACAAAAGTCAAGAAAACGACAACGAGCATTAGACGATGAAGTGTATGAAGTCGAGGCTATTGTTGATTTTAGAATCAATGAGGTGTGTGGGGTTGCTTTTACAGACAGTTCAACTGTTTCTACAACCTTGTCAATACATACTGCTGGTTATACTATTATGAATGGCAGTCTGCATATCAACCACACTGGACATTCGTCAATGATAAAGAACACATGTTGATGCTTATCATAGAGTGATGGCTGTATTGCTTCAACACATACCTTGTACAGCAGTACTACAACCATCCGAGTTTTGTAAACTGGACTATTGACATCCTGCTTAAACACTCGACTCATTCTCGACAAGCATACCAACCCTTGTTTATTGCCTTTTGTTTCAGTTCATTTTACACCCCAATACAACTACTCTAACCTTCCAGCCTCTTTTTACTACGACTATTCGTTGTTGATATACATTATTGTCCGAATAGGGAAAAGAGCAATTCTTTATCAAATGGAAGGGTTATGCGTCTGTAGAAAACACCTGGGAATCAGCTGGTATGTTATTCCAATCTACAACACATGAACTCTAAACACGCCTTTTGTTCAAATGTCGCCAAGCAGATAATGTCTGCAGCCATGTAGTCTACTGCATGCTCAAATTTCTCATGACTATCCAATGATTTGAACATTGCACAGTTTTAATATCAATTGTTCCACAAGTATGCTCTTGCAGTGAATTTCACTGACATTGTTTATTTAATCACCTGTGCCATTGTGACAACATATAGATGTGGTAAATGTAAGTGTAGCATGCATTGTCGTACCAAATGGATGAGTAATCTAACCCGTTTTTGATCATTGGTTCAGGCACCGATATTAATAAAAAAGTTTTGGAATCAGCATCCAAAATTTAAAAATGCCACAAAATTGTCCGAATCTACCCATGAATTGGATACCAACACTAAATTACTCAAGGTGCCTGGAATACATCATGCAGTGTTGTTTTTATGAATAGTATGCGTTTGAAACGAGTTTGGCTAATTCTAGTTTACTTGTCCATCAAAAATAACAGTCTCAAAAAAACACTCTTGGTGTGTACTGTTGTCTGCAACTTTTTGTGTTTGATATGATTTGTGATGGGCTTGATGGTTTCCGTGTATCCCGATGTGCCCATGTCTAGTAAGACTAATGCATATACTATGCCAACCGTGTTTAGCTAAAAGCAAGACTAAATCCCAAAAATCCAAACCAGGCAACAAAAGAAATTCAGAGTCGGACTCATTCACAAAACAGGATACTGTTGATACTGATGAACAAGGTACGCATCCACTGCAATATATTTGCCATTTTTGTCAATCCAACTCAAAGCGTGATCACTTGAAGATATATATCAAGAATATTGGCACTGATATAGTTTTTATTTGTATTAACTAAACTTGGTTTTAAAAGACGATCTGAGCAAAGTCTATCATTTGATTGACTCGTTAAGTCGGGCTGTACTTGACAAAGCCTCGTGGGAAAACGATGTTGTAAATATCGAAACTATGGAAGCATCTGCCACAGGTGAAGATGATCTTGCTGTTTACATCAACTGGAAAAATGGCAAAAAGACGGTTGTATCCAGTAAAGTAGCCAATACCAAATGCCCACAAAAGGTGAATGGATTACTATTTGTATTTACCATTGTCTTGAACAGTGCGTTGGATAGGGTAGCGTGCTAATCTCTTGATCCTGTTTTAGATTATCAAATTTTACGAAAATCATATCAAGTTTGGATAAATACTGCAATGTTTTATAATTTGGCTATTCAGCCATTGTGTTAGAAACTATAAAATCGAGAGGGAAGTCGAGGCAAAGACCAGGTGCTTGTACTAGTTGGAATCGGGTAACACATTGATAAAACTCATATTTTCTTGAACCACCTGTTTGTTTACTCTTGTTTTCTTTTCTCTTTACCTACTATTTCAACTTAAATTCTCGTCATGGAAAACTATGTGGAAGCCCTCTAGAATGTCATTCAAAACATGCAGAACGAAATCGCTGCCCTGCGCGCGGAGCGCAGTATCCCACAAGTACAGGCTGCGTTGAGCATACCTCCCCCAGACAGGATAACGGAGATCGCTCCAAATTCACAACTTTTGTCAGCCAGTGCAATTTGGCCATGAGAATGCACACGACCCAGTTCCCATCCGACCAAGCGCGAGTCGGATTCATGATCAGCCTGCTCACAGGCCCTGCTGCGGAATGGGCGATGCCGTTACTCGCGTCCAATGACCCAGTTCTAAACTCGTTGCCGGAGTTTATCAATCTATTCAGACGGCAATTTGATGATCCTGACAGAGAGCGCACTGCTGAAGCGAAATTAAAAAACTTCGAGCAAGGTCAACGCTCTTGCGCAGATTATGCTACCGAGTTCCTGCGTCTATCAGCCGACACAGATTGGAACGACGGAGCTAAGATCTTTATTTTCCGAGG
>NW_006281103.1:1493985-1504522 GCF_000203795.2 Batrachochytrium dendrobatidis JAM81 | reverse complement strand
ACAATATGCAGATCGATGCAGTCGTTCCGTAACTCTGTTATCCGTTCGTCGGCACGGATGCACAGATCTATAAAACTGCGCAGATCCCTGGGACACTCGGGAGCGTATGACAGGTGTGTTTTGATATCCGATGACAGTCCACCTTTGAAAATAAAGATTTTAGCTCCGTCGTTCCAATCTGTGTCGGCTGATAAACGCAGGAACTCGGTAGCATAATCTGCGCAAGAGCGTTGACCTTGCTCGAAGTTCTTTAATTGCGCTTCGGCAGAGCGCTCTCTGTCAGGATCATCAAATTGTCGTCGGAATAGATTGATAAACTCTGGCAACGAGTTTAGAACTGGGTCATTGGCCGCGAGTAACGGAGTCGCCCATTCTGCAGCAGGATCTGTGAGTAGGCTGATCATGAATCCGACTCGCGCTTGGTCGGATGGAAATTGCGTGGGGTGCATCCTCATGACCAAATTGCATTGGCTGACAAAAGTTGTGAATTTGGAGCGATCTCCGTTATACCTGTCAGGGGGAGGTATGTTCAACGTAGCCTGAACTTGTGGGATACTGCGCTCCGCGCGCAGGGATGCGATTTCGTTCTGCATGTTTTGAATGACATTCTGGAGGGCTTGCACATAGTTTTCCATGGTGGGATTTTGAAATAATAAGGTAAAAAGTAAAAGGAAAACAAGAGTAAACAAACAGGTGGTTCAAGAAAATATGAGTTTTATCAATGTGTTACCCGATTCCAACTAGTACAAGCACCTGGTCTTTGCCTCGACTTCCCTCTCGATTTTATAGTTTCTAACACAATGCAATAGTGCTGTATTGACCATCAATTGTTTTGGTATTGCTGGATATACCTGGGCTGATTTTAACCCGAATATCTAATACACAATTAAAACTATATATTAAGCCAATTTACGAATTTACTGGTAGCATATATGGACAGTTGCATCAATAGTATGGGGTGTTGTCAATATCACTGTAGTTGTCAACTGGAATTTGTATGCCAGCAGACTAAAAACACTGGTTCGAGATTGTTGACATGGTCATTGTGTTCAAACTCGTTGACAATATTATACACAAACGTGTACATCTAATGCAATGGTTCAAACTTTTAATGGATGTTTGCTTGAAACTGATCTGGATCGCTATATCAACAATTGGATATGAATGGCAGATATACAATTTGATTTTCATTTCTGCAGTGTTCATCTATTTCAAAATCAAATAATGAAACTATTCAAAACTATAGTATCTCATATGGACTATTGGTAGGCACTCTGTAAGTTTGACTCGCTACATCAGTAGTTTGTTCTTTCATGTTGTTTCCATCATACTCTGTTTCCATCTGCACTTGTTGCAATAAACTTCTAGGCTCGACGTAACTCGTCAATAAAAACGTATAAATCTCGATCGCATAAATCATGGGAGGCATGTACCATCCAGAAAATGTAACATGCGTCGGATCATATAGGAATGAATGCACTGCAAATCCAGCAACAATGATGTTGAGTCCAAATATGACAATAAATCGAGGACCTTCCCGTTTTAGCAAAACTTGATACACGAATCCTTTTCCTGTAAATCCAATGGATTTGCAGAGTGACCAGAGAAATGATATTGATGCCAACGATGTAAACAGACCTTGTAATACGAATGTGAATGCAAACAACTCGCGAGTAAGCTATATATGCAGTAGTTGCAAAAAAACATGGTTGTTAATAAAGTTGAAATGGCATGTTTAATACTTGGACTCGATATGACTTACTCCAATCAGCGGACTGGAAAAAAATATGGAACTTTGATCTGCAACGACATCAACGTTGGATAGTATTCCGAGAATATTGGCTGGCACAGAAAAACAAAAGGTCGCAAACCCAATAAATGACAGTAACCATAACGACAAGGATGATCCCGAATGAAATACTCGTAATCGAACCACCATGACAGCAAGCTAAACATGCCATTGAATATCAACAAGTCAGAAATAAACACAACATGCAAAATGAACCAATATTTGCCATAGTTGGTACTTGCCAACGATGTACTGGTTAGAAAGTTGGCACAAATTGCAAAAATCGTAACCCATGCCATGGAATGATTGGCAGTCTCATACGGCGATATCGTGTAATCCAGCAACACAATCTGTAAAATTGACTGCAGCATACATAAACTCCATGCCACAACAGAAATCTGGAATAGTGATGTGATCCACGAGGTTTTGGATGCGGAAACTAGAAAAAAGAAGGTTGATATGAGCTCATGGAGCGCGATTCCTAGAAATATTGCAGATGGTGTAGCAAATGCAGACAGTGTACGTTCAGGAATTTCAGTGCTGATATGAGTGGTCTTGAATGGCTGATATCAAGTCTTGAACAGACAGTGTTGTTTCTGGCGTTGAAGGATGATTTCTGGTTGTCGAATGTGGAGGTTAACTAGTCGGATTGGCAACTCTGATGGAATGCTAAAAGTAAAGTAACTGGGCAGTGATTCAATGATTTATTCATGGTTATAGGGAACAACTGCTGCAAAGGATGGAGAAACTACAGATACAGAGTGGTCAAGAATGTTTGTAGATGTGAATTGGCGTGGATATTGGGTCAAGTTTATCTTGCGCGTTCCAACTTTGCATATTGCGAATAAACTCTGGTGAATCGGTAATGGCATATGAAATATCAAAAACACAATTAGTAAATGGAAATACAACAGGTCAAATAATGCATGGTGTTGCTCTTCACAATAATGACACATGGGTAACCAACTATTCATAGTCTGAATCAAGTGTGATGATGCAAAACCTCAAATATCTTCAAACTCACTATTCAAAACTCCAGCATCGGCTAGTCTATGCATTCATGTTTATTCTGGCTGTATCTCATTCAAAATGCTGACAAAAACTAAACAAGGCTGGTCTCGTAGCATCTTGACTCGAGTGTGTATATCAAATCATACCACTCGTTGCTTGTGAAAATACCGGAAATTGTGTAATTGGTATTCTAATTTGACAATCTGGCTTGAACAACTGTTGAGCAGTCTGTAACTTGGTGTTTCATTTGACAACCCAAGTTCAGCTTTGGAAACATGTCAAGTGCATACTTTTGTAGCAACGCTGCATTGCAAAGTACACAACTATCAAGCAACTTGTTCAATCTAGTAGTGATACTGTTCAGCATGATACAAGTGTTTAAAATTACTTTCAAGTTGTTGAATGGTTGACCAACACACCAGAGATTTGGCAGTCGTGTAATTGAAATGTGGTATTTCACTGTCGAGTTCAGTTGGCCAAGGTGTGTACTGGATTGCTGCAGATACACTCACTGACCAAGATATTCCATGAATATCACAATGACAAATGCCAGATTGTTGTATCGACAGTTCGAGCATTACCTATTTACAGATTAGTGCACTGGATCTTGAACAGTAAGCAAAATGTGCAACTCATCACAATCGATACATGACATGTAAAATATCCATTGTACAATACACCATGTTTTTTTGGCTTGGATGCATATCCACCAATCAATATCAGATGTATGCCAAAACATATCTGTTTATTCAACAATACCATTTTTGTCAATCAGCATAATGCAACATCTTTACCGCCGTGCAAACCCTGACCAGACATATCACTGTTGGATTTGATGAGTGGATCAGTTCCAGTGGTTTGATCTAGTTCAAGAACAGCAAGACAATGCCATGAATTACAAGTTATTTCCGCTCCATCAACAACAAAGTGGAAAGTAAGGAGTTGATGGTCGACTGGAATACCAACAAGCCTGTCTTGTAAGCAGCTACCAGGTCATCAACATTCATCAATAGCTCATTTATATCCAGTTTTCTGATAAAGTGAATTACAATTATAGCTGGTTGTCCTTGCTGAATAAAATCAACATTTTGGTTTCAAAAGACTCGATACAAGAGTCAAGACATGCTATTTGTATTTGTCAGTAGAAGTTACTATATCATATTTTGAATCAATTACTAAACAGGAGGCTGAAAGGATGGAAAGCCAACTGGAACTGGTATTTACTTGTGGAAAATCCAAACTGGTCGACCACACCAGTATCCAATGTATAATAGATACGAGGGTGTGTTTTTCAAAACTCCTGTGTAGTTTGAAAGAGTCGCGATCCACTGATGTCAATCCAACCATCTGTATATTGTAGGCAAATGGCTAGATGGAAAAAGACATGGATACGGTGTTTTCCAATATTCTAGTGGTGCAACCTATCAAGGAGAGTGGGTGCAAAACAAAAAGGCAAGCATATGCTACATTTGATTGACACAATGCCAACTATTGCAATATAAAGTTGGATATAGCTGACTATAAACACACTGACAGCATGGAAAAGGAAAATACATTTCTGAATACGGCCGTCAATACATTGGTGAGTTTCAAAATGATCGCCCAGTTGGTAATTTCGAGCGGTTTTCAAACAGTAAGCTTATATTTTTGAAATCTATACTTGCAAAAGTTGTACGCTAGTTTGAACTTTTATACTTTTGATTACAATCCACAGATTTGCCGTACTTGTTTTTGGCTACATCTGAAAATTTGGAGCATGCTTCAACTTCTGGAGCAGTTATCAAGGAAATTCACGATATCATCAATCGACATTATGGTAAAACTATATTATGGGTTTCTGCTAGCCAATTATGTTGTAGCAGCTGTATTAGTTGGCACAATGCAGTTTTTGACTTGTAGTTTTTAGATTTGTTGTGCCAGACCTATACCCACTATAGCAAGCCAGCAATAGATTTGGATAACCCAAAACATGTGTTGACTCGAGAAAGTATGTGGCAACTTTTTGCAGATATTGGAATAGTTCAGCAGGGAATCACATTTGGTAAGGTTGTTTTTGGTTTGATTGTCGGTGACTTTTAATCCAAATGCACTTGGTGTTCATGTTACCAGAAAAGTACATGTATTGACTCTGAATAAATAGCGGATCTAAATCGCGCATTTGCCAAAGAGTTTTATAATCATCCTTTTTTTGGAGAACGCTATCAGGTATTGATTGTTCAAATCATTTGGATTGGCTGTTGTAAATGCTACAGTTTACCAACATTTGGCCATGCGTTCAATTTGGTAGGATCCGCATAACTCGCATGAGCAATTTATTCTACACGACTTTTACGAGTGGTTATTGCTTGTAAGCAACTACGTATATAGAAACAGTCCTCGACTATCTATTCACGAACATGGACAAGCTGCAACACTAGCTTATCTGATAAAGCAGAATTTGATTCCAAAAATGCATCAATTGGAATTAAGCAAACAGTCCACCCCAACAAAATATGAGTTGTTTATGCGGTTGATTCACGAGGTAGTGATTTCAAGCTACAATATGTTACTGTATACGCATTTTTTGATTGGTTTAGTATACTGAGTATAACTATTTCACGTAATATACTAGCATTTCCAAGACAATTATAGTCGAGAGGTTGAGCAGCTGTACATTCAGTGGGCAAAAACTCATTCCAAAGCATTGCCAAAATCCAAAAAAGACAAGACACTCAGCATCAGAGAGTTGATTTTAGTGCTCAAGGTAAAGGATTGCTTTTTTGTCAAAGTATTGATAAATAGGTGTTTCAGGTGGACAACTAAACTTTAAATGTTGTGTTTGATGGGTTTAGGATTACAATATTCTTGCAACTCTAGCAGCACAAATCACTATTTCTTTTGTAATTCAACATTTTTCAAAATCAATTCCAAACGTAGCTGATTCATCAAGTTGTTGCTTGTATTGACTTGCAATATGGCTATAGTATATACAAATACATGCTTGATTACAATGTAAATGGTAGTGTTGTGATAAACCTTGCTGTCAGGAACTACTTAATTGCGAGTGAATTGGGACAAAATCAGGTGCCTGTACTTGTAGGTAATCAAAGTAATTTATTGATAAAACTGGGGAAAAGAAATGAAAAGTATGGTATGTTTAGACCTAAAAAAGAGCACAGTCATCGGAGGTGGTACCATAATTGGAGAAGGTTACGTCATTAGAAATCATGGATAACCAAGGTTGTGATCATCACACTTGTGCTCCACTAGTGGAGACACGCTCAGAGCCTGTTGATGAACCGGTGTGCCAGGGTAAAATTGATTAAAACAGCCCATAAAAATCTGGCTTGCTAAAAGGCGTTTTATGCACCTATCAACCCGTCCAAAATCGAAGTCGAAAATATCAAAAAAGATTCCTGAAAGTTTTTGTTCGGTTAAACGCATCTTCTCGTACAAAACAGAATGTTGGTCAACGCATATTTCCTGCTGGTTTTCAAGGTTTGCAAGAGCAGCATTCCCATCTTGAATGAGTGACAGAGTTTCCGTATAGTCTGGACTACCATCACCTGCCTTAGTTTTAGATACTGACCTGACTTTTCCACGCAGGAAAATTAACATTGTTTTTTGATTAGTAATTTCTGCTAATAGCGAGCTGAACTTTTCACCCATTAGCTCAACATCATATTTCGCTTCTGCATATCCTTTGATCGCCTCTTTTGTTTCCCTTGAATAATCACCACAATTAACCGAGTTTACATCTAAACCAGTAAATGTCGAAGTGCTGGGATAAGTAGTTGCAGTTGCAGTGTAAATAGCTGTGGAACTAGATCCAAGGTTTGCAGTCGCGCTGGGATTAACTGGAGTAGCTGTAGTAACTGAACAAGCAATCAGCGTTGATGACAATACAGCAATCAGTAACTTCATCATAGTAGTTTGGTTGAGCAAGTTGTAAATGATTGTCATTCAGCAAGTTGCTTTTTGGATTGCATTTATATCAATTATTGAATGAATGGTATTAAAAGCATGTTCCTCGAATGGCCGTTCCAAGGGACTATTGTTGATGTCAGGGTTGGTGTTAATTTACTATTGTTGGTGTCAAAGCAACTTTAAAGGGATATCCATTCATGCAATGATCCGTAATACTGGTTGGGCTGATGCTTAATTGTGCGCTCAATTGTTTATGGCTGGTTGATTGCGCATCTTCCATCCTTTTCCACTCTAAAGTGGGACAGTATGTCACAAGATAGGAAAGCAAGTTGGGTTCAAAATAATGCCGCATAGCTATATGTAACTGAACTGACATTCAGTCGATATGACGGTCATCAATGTGTTGTGATATTGTATGGTTTACAATCACAGTTGATTGACATGATTCAAACATGTGGTTTGGTGATACTTTGCATTCAATTCGGCACAATCAGTCATCGCTGCATATTGTCCAGTAATTCAATCAATCAACTGAATCAATACAATATAGTCCATGTTGCAATCACAATGTCACATTGATGATCAGTGACTTGCAACTGTTGTGTTGGCATTGCATGTTGTGTGTTACTATATCAATATCGATTGTCACTATATAGCTGTATCAACCACACATCATGATCATATGTCATGGTTGACTTGTATTCTGGATTGATGCACTCACTCCATCACTTGAGAAACTCGTTGTATGACTTGTATGTATACTGCAATTTGATCCAGACATTTGACATCACAACATGGTCCACATACAACCTGATTGTGATGGTAATTGTCGACCTGATTATCGATCTGATTGTCGTGTCGGTATACATGTCGAGTATGTACATTCGAGTGATCAAGCCATACATGTATATGCATACAATACATACAATACACACCAGTTGCGTTGATCAGCATGTGTCAACTGGTCAATATCGTCAACCTGGTTATACACGCACTTGACATGTGCATCTGGACAGTGATCATTGTACAATCCATACTGTTGTGCAAACCATATATGACCAGTCATGTCAAGTATCCAATCAAACATCCAACCAGGAATACAACCAAAATTGAGTAGTCCGAGTATCGATCAACAACTGCAATCAATATCAAATTACCATGCACAATCGATTGCAGTCCACACCAGTTATAGTTGATCACACATGTCACACATACCACAATGTATGCTGCATTTGAATACATATCATGATGGTCAATATCAACCACACACAGCTGGCACACGCATGACCAATGACGGCACTCGACGACCACAACGATCGATACCAACCATATCGAGTGAGTTGATACATTGCATTGACACTGGATATGCGATATCAATAGTGTAATATGATATACTCGCTGTAGTATACCAATGACTCGCCATTTTTGAACGAGTCAAACTGGTCGAGTTGATCAGATCTGATATCAACACACAACTATTTTGTTAGTCTCGGTATTCTACTTGATACATGATGTGTAAATACGACTTGCCAACTGATATTATATCAACAAAACACATGCATGTCATAATCATCAATTTGTACAGGCATGCAATATATAACCAACTGTATTTAAAATACAAGTGTCAAAGTACAATGATATCAGCAAGCATGTTGATCAAGACTGGAATGATCAAATTCAACACATGTGTGTTCAATGCACTGTAATGTAGTGTAGTGTATTTATTACAAGTTGAATCAGTAATGCGGTTGTAGAATGACAGTCGATTAGATTAGAACCAGTTCGGATTAGCACTTGAATCAATAACTCGCGATCTTCATTTCAAGACCGACTCAAGAACGATCGACTTTCCATGCAAGACTGGATGAAACTTTTCGCACACTAGATGCAGTTCTCCGTAGAGTGGATGAAGCTCTCTGTAGAGTGGATGAAACTCTCCGTAGAGTGGATGAAGCTGTATGTTGACTGGGTGGAACACTGGAAGATGTTTGAGTAGAATGAACTATAGATGGACTCATCGATGACGATTCGGTAACATCAGGATCTTCCAAGACCTTGGGGAACTTTTGAGGGTTGCGTATTACTTCTTGATACGATGGAAGTTGATCATCCGGGCCCTGTTGAGTTACTTTATAGAGTTTAGGTTTCCCCATTACAACTTCATACGATGGTGGTGGACCATGAAGTTGTGATGAACTTTGCTGTCAAGAACTACTTAATTGCGAATGAATTGGGACAAAATCAGGTGCCTGTACTTGTAGGTAATCAAAGTAATTTATTGATAAAACTGGGGAAAAGAAATGAAAAGTATGGTATGTTTAGACCTAAAAAAGAGCACAGTCATCGGAGGTAATACCATAATTGGAGAAGGTTACGTCATTAGAAATCATGCATCACCAAGGGTGTGGTAATCACACAATCATTGTCTCGACTTGACACGATCACATCAAACTTGTATACATGACTGACCTGATTATGTAACCATTCAAACACTGTCAAATCGTGTATACACACATGTTCAGATTCCATTTGGATTGTTGGTCAGTACAACTCAATTGTTGCAAACCATCATTGCAATGTCATTCAGTCCTGATCAGTCAATTGTTGGATTTGTAAATGTGTTACAAACATGCTGAATCTGACATGTGAATGGTGATTGTTCCAATCAATAAATGGATTGGATTGATTGAAATATTGTCATTGATCACAATCACTGTTGACCAATACACTGTAATATACTCGATCATCAGTCGACTCTGCATATATCAACTAGTTGCAACACGTCATAATCAATGTGGATTGTATTGTCCACCAATCGATCATGACAGCTAATCAATACCAATCATGTAGTCAATACAATCACCAACATATTGATGATTGTTGACTAGCGGTTACAACTCGTCAATTACATCCAATGTTACAGGTGATGCACATCTGATTACTGCAAATCAACAACTTTTCAATCAAATCATAGTGTGCATTACCAACAGACCATGCAATTACAAATCAATGTATATGTGATCAGCATTTGATATTTGATGGTGATGAGTCAACCATGATTGATTGTATCATACAACTAATACAGTTGCATTGTCTGGTATTGATGATCAACCCAGTCATGTCAAACAATAACCAATGCGTGTATATCGAGTTTGGGTTGCATGGACACATCAAGGTGCTTGATAAAGAGTCCAACGTGATGATACAAACCCGAGATTATATGAATATCCAAGTTGATGAATCAAGTCGAGGTTTGCAAAGTGTCAATGTCAGGTCAATCAAACAAGTCAGTCAATCATTATATGGTGACTAGTGATGGCACGGTTTGAATGTCAACGAGTTGGACAGTCGACAATATGGGTGATTGTGATTTGGTCAAACCGTAACACTCGCATACCACGGAGTCGGTTTGGTGTGTGTGGTGTAAGCAATATGCATAAACTTGTTGATATCATGGACTATAACCAATATACATCACACATATACAGTGGTAAACACCAACGTGTGATGTATCCAGTGATCGTATACTGGCTGATTGGTGCAATATGATCATGTCACATACTATTGTATTGGTGGCAATGTGTTGTTGAACAGATGAGATCCAGAGTGTTTGCAACATAAATGAAGTGGATGTACAACATTGCTTGTGCCGTCATGTAATGATATCGCCTAGAATATATTGTGTAGCGACATCATAGTGCGACAATATACTCTGGTCGCTAACCCTGATATCAGGGTTTAAATCAAGCAACGGACGGTTGTATAAAGGGGATCCCTTTAAAGTTATATTGACATTCATAGCAGTAAATCAATGCTAACCCCGACAACACA
>NW_006281103.1:1490412-1493318 GCF_000203795.2 Batrachochytrium dendrobatidis JAM81 | reverse complement strand
ACTGGAGAAATGGCTGGTGATACCCCACTCCTGAAATCAATTCCCGAATTTATGCAATGCTTTGTTAAATTCTACAACGGCTCACCAGATTTATTGCAACAATCTGAGCATGGTGCAGTTGCTCAAGATTCTGGTGTTGAACAACAAACTCTTCAACCATAGACTCGTCGCATTGCTGAATCTGGACATCAACTATCAACAGCATTATCTACAACATACTACAATACAGCGCGTATTATATGTTGGTTTACTCTGTTGTTTGTCTTGCGTTCAATCTCGTTCATTCAATAAACATCTTTCATTACCAAACAACAATGTATTATACTAATGGCTTGATCATATTACATCAATCACTACCATACATTGAATTGGTCAGATGGACTCATCAAAAACATATATTTGTGGTTGATCAACATTGTGACATTCAAAATACACTGGTGAAACAGCTGATCTTGTGTAACAGCAGCCAATACAACTAGGTTTACTAATCATGTTCAACATCACTGTTTATTTTAGACTTGCAGTCGATTCACAGCTATCACCAGTGTTTGTATCAGTGTCGATTCCAATATACTTGTAGCAATACGGACAATAGTACTGTTTCTTTCCATATCAAGCGTGCCGTATATTTCGATAAGCTTTTGAAGTTCCAGCACTCGGATTTTTACTCGAATAACCTTGTTTCTGTTACTTTGAATTCAATTTAAACACAGTACTGCCATTTACATTGTAATCAAGCATGTATTTGTATATACTATAGCCATATTGCAAGTCAATACAAGCAACATTGTTGGATTCAGTATCATGATTGATGTACATGTCGATCAATATGATACAACCGAATGTAAAGCAATGACATATGCACAACCAATGGCAATATGTGCTACACAAGTACCAATAGTCTGGCATTCATTTCATGATACTCTATGATATTTGACAATTAGCACTGTATATTTAGATGTGCAATATGGTATACTGCTGCAAGTATCATGATGATCTACGCTGATTAGCTTTTCAAACATCAACTTGACATTTTTCCAACCAACAACCATTCACTTGCGCATTAATTGGTCTTGGCAACTCTGTTATTTCTATATCATACGATTAGTATCTAAACTACAGCATAACATATGTAACAAATTCAGCCATGACATATCAAGTATTACATCACAATACATGTAGTCATTGACTTGAGATCTGCAGCTTTGTACAATACACCAATAATTGAAATGACGATCGCAACCATTTCATATCAACATGATCAATTGTAATACAACAACATAATGACATTCATTAGCAGCTGTCATGTCTACCACATGCATGGTACTGTTCATTACACATGAATATAAGCCAAATTTGCAGGTGAATCCATTGCACCATCGACCACTGCTTTTGCAACAGTCAAAAATGCAACATCATCTTGCAATGGTCCAATATGTCTGACTGGTCATTGAAATGGCTACTGTCATGACTGCAATATATTTTGATAGCCAAGATTGAATTGGTATTGACCATTTCAATTATACAGCTCATATTTGGAATCAAGCAATTGATGCATTACCAGTTTAAAATTTTGTCGAGATTGCTTGTAATTGCTTGTAATTCAAGACTCGTTTGCTCGATATTTTCATTTACCATATTATTTCATTGCCCATAATTAATGTTGGGCATTTATCCGATCTATAAACTGATGATAGCTGTAGTCAATTGACATGTCAGTTTACCATCTCCTGCTTTTGCTTATCAAATCATAAATCTAGCCATTGTGATGTTTAAATGAACAAAGCATATTGCAATTATTCCATTTACCACATGACCAAGTCTGTTGCTGCATCATGTGATTGAGTTGGTGTCGATACCTGAAACCATTCGGATTAAAAATATCATTTATAATACGACAAATTTGATGTATAAGCATGCATGCCATTAGTTCAAGTCATTCAGATTACTGATCATATATTCACTTTTTGAATACACAAAGCTGATTCATGCTCGACGAGTCTTGTCTAAACACGTACAAGGCATACATACAGTCAATGCAGACCGAACCTGTCTGTAGTGTGATAAACGGTTCATGTATATGCCAAGCGTCCAGATTTGACAACATGAAACAAGCTGATTGAAAAGTTGCATAGTAGTCTAGCACCATCTCAATCTGAAATCAAGTTGGTGTCAATATCCGCAAATTTACGGTGCACGCGAATTGCACATGATAGCATGGCTTAGATTCAAAATCAAATTTGTAGCTTGCAAATGGCTAGTGAATATCAACGGGTATTAGCCCTACGCTATATAGTGCATGTTTCTTGAACTCACATTCACGCAATTGTCAGAATCAAAATCAACGCAATAATGAACCCGCTTCACATGCATAGTTTGAATATGGATTTATAAACACATGCGCTTGTTATTCATCCATGTGTGTTTTTTTAATTAGCACATGAATATTTAGTAAACTCGACACTGTAAATGTGTTGTGATTTAAAATATAAAGCGACATGGAACGACATACAATCAGTTCCATCAATACATATCATTGTAACAGTTTGATCTTATACTTGCTACATATATACTATAGATATTGAAAATACTTTAAAATGTTCATTTCTACTGTTTCTCTCGTTCTTGCTCTTGCCACATCTGCAATTTTTGCTGCTCCAACCATTCCATCCACACAAGATGCCTCTGACAGTCTTCCATTCTACTTTCCCGAATCCACGTACCAACAGATTCCCTATGATCACTCATCCAGCCTCATGACTCCATCCAATACTGACTCTGTCAAAATTGGCACTGCGTATCTCTGTGACAAACTCAATCTCTCATCTAACGAGTTCAAGGTTTACAATAGCTTTACAGACAGTGCTGGTGTAACTCACGTATATGGTGCACATCTAGTTAATGGC
>NW_006281103.1:1446669-1490312 GCF_000203795.2 Batrachochytrium dendrobatidis JAM81 | reverse complement strand
TTGTATATCCCCTAATTCATAACGTCACCATCATTATTGACCCTTATGTTTCTATAACGACCCTACTTACTTTAACATTGTATTCATAGTTACCAATCATATGTAACTATATCCCATTATAACGACACAGCTAACAGCTGTAATCAATCCTATTGGCCAAGTTATCTCCGGGTACTATAGCCTATTATCAAATACTACCTGTTTGAGCCACAAGCCTCAAACAATCTTTTACTATAAGAACTAAGACACTTTCTTATTAAATAAACATCCTCTGAATATCCTCTGAATATCCTCTGAATCAATCATCTAAATATCATCTGACATAACTTCGTTATTATCTATTAAGTTCAACTCGTTATTCTGTTGACTTTAATTTGCGTGACTACTTCCTGATTATCATTCAAGATCTCTTCTGACCGATCTTTTCTACAGCGGCAGATTATATATTATTACCTTATACTTTACTAATTGAAAGACTCAGTCTCTTTCTCTATTTTTATCTCTATACTTCTTGCGCGATAATCAAAATCTTTAACAGGTTATGAGCCCAGCCGGAAGCCACGCAGTAAAGATCACAGACGGTCTATACATACCAAAACTACAAAACGCCGAAGTCGCGTTACACAGCTCATTCGGACAAAGAAAGCCACCAAGAGCATACTACAATAATCAGTCGCATTTCAAGGGCACTGATAACAAAGGAAATTACTCGAACGATTCTAATCAGGATGTTCACTACAATAATCAGCCACATCTCAGGGGCTTTACCAACGGAGATCACTCGAACGATTCTAATCAGAATGTTCAAAACTCCAATAATTCATCTTACTGGCCAAACGGCAAGAAGAAGATATTGTGTCGCAATTGTGGAAAACTTGGATCTCATTTAGCAAAAGACTGTCGAGCTCGGTCCTCAAATAACAGTCAATCAAACAGTAACTACGCATCTACGTCATGCGCTAATTTAAACGCTAATAATGATTTCTCGTTTCACAATACCACAACTTCACCAAAAACTGACTACTGCAGTATCAGCAGGAACAGTGTCAACGAGATCATCCTTGACTCGGGTGCTACCACTCATATGGTATGCAACAAGAACTGGCTGTCTAATACAGTACCGTTGCAAAATCACAGTGTCAAAGGTTCGATGAAAACGGCTACTAATGCCGAATGCAAAGGGTCGCTTCAACTCAAAGTCTGGAATGGAAAAGCCAGTCGCGTTATTACTATCAATAACGTGCTATATGTTCCTGGATTCGAGGTCAATCTAATCTCTCCAGGAAAACTAGCTGTTGAGTTCGGATGCTGGACTAAGCTCAATAAACAAGGAGCTGTCCTCTATACCAAGGACAATGTCGAGGTCTTACGTGCACACAAAGTCGGCACACTAGACATTATCAAATGCGAAATTCTCATTCCGAACAAACAAATTCACGCCTCCGTACGTAAATCAAGCCTAAGCGGTATCAAGAAACCAAAGGCAAATATAAAAGTCGTTGCAGAGTCTACGCAATTTATTTCTAATGAAGCAATCAACGCTTCAAGTCCCCGGATTCAGGAACTATCTCAACCCGATTCCGAAGTGGAAGACACACCACTTAAAAGTAAAACTCAGGGACCATATTATTATTACAAAAGGCAACCAGACTTTGATTACATGAACTCAAGTCTCGTTTCTGCCAATATATCTAACTCAACATTTCCATCGAATTGGAAACAAGCCATGACTGCCCCGGATGCAAATCTCTGGAAGATCGCAGCAGATAAAGAAACAGAATCAATGGCACCATTATTTACTCATAGCTACAATCTAGGCGGTGGTATTACACCGTCTGTACCTATTGTGATAAATAATGTGGTAAGTCCAGAAACACCAGAAATTCCAGAAATTCCATATCGCGCGAGTACGCTAACTGGAGGGGAATCAAAATCAGGTCGGCGACAGGCACCATTATTTACTCATAGCTACAATCTAGGCGGTGGTATTACACCGTCTGTACCTATTGTGATAAATAATGTGGTAAGTCCAAAAACATCAGAAACTCCAGGAAATCCAGATTGTGCAAGTACGCTAACTGGAGGGGAATCAAAATCAGGTCGGCGACAAGTACCAATAGTAGTACAGACTGCAAGAAATACAGCAAGAATGACTGTAGCAGATCGCGGGACCAATATTAAAACAAGCCATGGACGCATAACTCAGGAGGGGTTACTAGGGCGTGCCATCAGCAAAAATAAGGCTATAAAGACATCGCTAAATAAGTCGAGTCTGGCCGGTTATAGGAAACCGAACCGTAAATCGAGATCGAAGTCTCAAGGTTCGAGGAAAGAAGTTCAGGAACGTCCAGTTGACGTTATGAACAGGGACAGAGCCATGATGGCTGCTCCCATAAAATCGACGGTCACAGTTGAATATCCAGGAGCGATATCAGAGACTGCTGACGCGTCTGAGCCGAGCATTCAAGCTGCGGTGGAACAAAGAATGGTTGAGAATTTACCAACCACTACAAGTCAAAAGGAACACTATCTGAAAAATGTTCTCAAAAGATTTTACATGTTGGACTGCAAACCAGTTGCAACACCAATAGAATCTGGCACCAATTTGACTGCATCTCTCCCAACGGAACCAGTTACCGACGCTCCTTATCGCGAAGCAGTTGGAGCTTTGATGTACGCAATGGTTGCTACTCGACCAGATCTCGGCGCTGCCATCGGTCAAGTTTCCAGATTTATGCACCATCCAAACGATACACATTGGACTGCTGTTAAACGTATACTAAGATACGTAAAATACTCACTTAATTATTCTCTTACGCTAGGAGGGGATAACACCACTCTGGTAGGATACTGTGACGCAGACTGGGCAGGAGATGTAGACTCTCGGAAAAGCACCTCCGGATACACTTGCTTTCTAGGCAATAGCTGTATATCATGGAGATCTACTAAACAGACTTCTGTAGCTATCTCAACTATGGAAGCTGAATATGCAGCCGCTGTCACTGCCACTCAAGAATTATTATTTCTACGCAACATGCTTAATGAACTCGGATTCACTCAAGAAAGAGCTACGATACTCTACTCCGATTCACAATCAGCAATTGCCAACACGGAAAATCAAGCACCCAATCATGCTACAACTAAGCATATGGACGTCAAGCTTAAATTCCTACGCGACCAAGTCTCGCAAAAGAATATACTAGTCATGTATATTAGAACTCAAGATCAGATCGCGGACATCATGACAAAAGGTCTTCCAAGGATCGCCTTTGCCCAATTCTCAGATCTACTTGGACTGAGAGCCGTTCAAGGCGAGGAGGGGTGTTAAAGAAATCAGACCTTTGTTGAAGTAATCAAACTCTAACCGATTACGAACCGTTCAACTAATTAACTTACATCGGATATAATATCCAAGCAGGGTATTATTCAACTCTAACACAATGTAACACTAGTGTGTCACATTGTATATCCCCTAATTCATAACGTCACCATCATTATTGACCCTTATGTTTCTATAACGACCCTACTTACTTTAACATTGTATTCATAGTTACCAATCATATGTAACTATATCCCATTATAACGACACAGCTAACAGCTGTAATCAATCCTATTGGCCAAGTTATCTCCGGGTACTATAGCCTATTATCAAATACTACCTGTTTGAGCCACAAGCCTCAAACAATCTTTTACTATAAGAACTAAGACACTTTCTTATTAAATAAACATCCTCTGAATATCCTCTGAATATCCTCTGAATCAATCATCTAAATATCATCTGACATAACTTCGTTATTATCTATTAAGTTCAACTCGTTATTCTGTTGACTTTAATTTGCGTGACTACTTCCTGATTATCATTCAAGATCTCTTCTGACCGATCTTTTCTACAGCGGCAGATTATATATTATTACCTTATACTTTACTAATTGAAAGACTCAGTCTCTTTCTCTATTTTTATCTCTATACTTCTTGCGCGATAATCAAAATCTTTAACAATGTTCAGATTCCATTTGGATTGTTGGTCAGTACAACTCAATTGTTGCAAACCATCATTGCAATGTCATTCAGTCCTGATCAGTCAATTGTTGGATTTGTAAATGTGCCACAAACATGCTGAATCTGACATGTGAATGGTGATTGTTCCAATCAACAATTGGATTGGATTGATTGAAATATTGTCATTGATCACAATCACTGTTGACCAATACACTGTAATATACTCGATCATCAGTCGAGTCTGCATATATCAACCAGTTGCAACACGTCATAATCAATGTGGATTGTATTGTCCACCAATCGATCATGACAGCTAATCCATACCAATCATGTAGTCGATACAATCACCAACATATCGATGATTGTTGACTTGCGGTTACAACTCGTCAATTGCATCCAATGTTACAGGTGATGCACATCTGATTACTGCAAATCAACAACTTGTCAATCATATCATAGTGTGTATTACCAACGGACCATGCAATTACAAATCAATGTATACGTGATCAACATTTGATATTTGATGGTGATGAGCCAACCATGATTGATTGTATCATACAACTAATACAGTTGCATTGTCTGGTATGTATGATCGACCCAGTCATGTCAAACAGTAACTAATGTGTGTATATCAAGTTTGTGTTGCATGGACACATCAAGGTGTTTGATAACGAGTCCAACGTGATGATACAAACCCAATATTATATGAATATCCAAGTTGATGAATCAAGTCGAGGTTTGCAAAGTGTCAATGTCAGATCAATCAAACAAGTCAGTCAACCATTATATTGTGACTAGTGATGGCATGATTTGAATGTCAACGAGTTGGACAGTCGATAATATGGGTGATTGTGATTTGGTCAAACCGCAACACTTGCATACCACTGAGTCGGTTTGATGTGCGTGGTGTAAGCAATATGCATAAACTCGTTGATATCATGGACTATAACCAATATACACCACACATATACAGTGGTAAACACCAACGTGTGATGTATCCAGTGATCGTATACTGGTCGATTGGTGCAATATGATCATGTCACATACTATTGTATTGGTGGCAATGTGTTGTTGAACAGATGAGATTTTGAGTGTTTGCAACATAAATGAAGTGGATGTACAACATTGCTTGTGCCGTCATGTAATGATATCGCCTAGAATATATTGTGTAGCGACATCATAGTGCGGCAAGTATACTCTAGTCGCTAACCCTGATATCAGGGTTTAAATCAAGCAACGGACGATTGTATAAAGGGAGATCCCTTTAAAGTTATATTGACATTTATAGCAGTAAATCAATGCTAACCCCGACAACACAAATCCCTTAGGACGGTCATTCAAGGAATATGCTTTTAATATTATCAATCTAATAATGTATACAAATATGTCACCAAACTATCGTGTTGAATCACATTCATTACAACTTGCCTAACCAAACCAATACAATGAAATTCTCAATTGCCGTACTGTCATCAATCCTTGCTATCTGTTCGGTCACAATTGCCAATCCAGTTGATCCCAGTTCGACCATGAGTTCTGCAGCTAGCACTCCAACAGCCTCTACAAGCGCAACTTCAACTGATGGACCCACTTCTTCAGTTTTTAGCCCAAACAACGCTGGCTGTGATTCATTTGATCAGGAAGGAATCGATCTGATCGAAGCATATGCAAACATTAAAATGGTGCTCGACACTGAACATAAAAAATCCGACCAAAAAGAATCCGATGCTGGAGAATATACAAAGCTGATTGATAAGAAAATGAAAAAACTCGAACTCCTGGAACAAAAAGCTCAAGAAAGCAATGAAGCTGTAGATTATACTACAAAGATTTCTCAAGTTAAATCTGAAACTGAAGCTTACCGTGCAATTCTTAAAACACTCAAAGATGAGTTGAATACATTATATCATGAGTATCTTGAATGGCATGGGGAATGGCGTAAACTACGAGTGGCGCTTTATGATTACCTCAAAAAACATGATTCGACTGGAGAAATGGCTGGTGATACCCCACTCCTGAAATCAATTCCCGAATTTATGCAATGCTTTGTTAAATTCTACAACGGCCCACCAGATTTATTGCAATAATCTGAGCATGGTGCAGTTGCTCAAGATTCTGGTGCTGAACAACAAACTCTTCAACCATAGACTCGTCGCATTTCTGAATCTGGACATCAACTATCGACAGCATTATCTACAACATACTACAATACAGCCGTATTATATGTTGGTTTACTCTGTTGTTTGTCTTGCGTTCAATCTCGTTCATTCAATAAACATCTTTCATTACCAAACAACAATGTATTATACTAATGGCTTGATCATATTACACCAATCACTACCATACATTGAATTGGTCAGATGGACTCATCAAAAACATATATTTGTGGTTGATCAACATTGTGACATTCAAAATACACTGGTGAAACAGCTGATCTTGTGTAACAGCAGCCAATACAACTAGGTTTACTAATCATGTTCAACATCACTGTTTATTTTAGACTTGCAGTCGATTCACAGCTATCACCAGTGTTTGTATCAGTGTCGATTCCAATATACTTGTAGCAATACGGACAATAGTACTGTTTCTTTCCATATCAAGCGTGCCGTATATTTCGATAAGCTTTTGAAGTTCCAGCACTCGGATTTTTACTCGAATAATCTTGTTTCTGTTACTTTGAATTCAATTTAAACACAGTACTGCCATTTACATTGTAATCAAGCATGTATTTGTATATACTATAGCCATATTGCAAGTCAATACAAGCAACATTGTTGGATTCAGTATCATGATTGATGTACATGTCGATCAATATGATACAACCGAATGTAAAGCAATGACATATGCACAACCAATGGCAATATGTGCTACACAAGTACCAATAGTCTGGCATTCATTTCATGATACTCTATGATATTTGACAATTAGCACTGTATATTTAGATGTGCAATATGGTATACTGCTGCAAGTATCATGATGATCTACGCTGATTAGCTTTTCAAACATCAACTTGACATTTTTCCAACCAACAACCATTCACTTGCGCATTAATTGGTCTTGGCAACTCTGTTATTTCTATATCATACGATTAGTATCTAAACTACAGCATAACATATGTAACAAATTCAGCCATGACATATCAAGTATTACATCACAATACATGTAGTCATTGACTTGAGATCTGCAGCTTTGTACAATACACCAATAATTGAAATGACGATCGCAACCATTTCATATCAACATGATCAATTGTAATACAACAACATAATGACATTCATTAGCAGCTGTCATGTCTACCACATGCATGGTACTGTTCATTACACATGAATATAAGCCAAATTTGCAGGTGAATCCATTGCACCATCGACCACTGCTTTTGCAACAGTCAAAAATGCAACATCATCTTGCAATGGTCCAATATGTCTGACTGGTCATTGAAATGGCTACTGTCATGACTGCAATATATTTTGATAGCCAAGATTGAATTGGTATTGACCATTTCAATTATACAGCTCATATTTGGAATCAAGCAATTGATGCATTACCAGTTTAAAATTTTGTCGAGATTGCTTGTAATTGCTTGTAATTCAAGACTCGTTTGCTCGATACTTTCATTTACCATATTATTTCATTGCCCATAATTAATGTTGGGCATTTATCCGATCTATAAACTGATGATAGCTGTAGTCAATTGACATGTCAGTTTACCATCTCCTGCTTTTGCTTATCAAATCATAAATCTAGCCATTGTGATGTTTAAATGAACAAAGCATATTGCAATTATTCCATTTACCACATGACCAAGTCTGTTGCTGCATCATGTGATTGAGTTGGTGTCGATACCTGAAACCATTCGGATTAAAAATATCATTTATAATACGACAAATTTGATGTATAAGCATGCATGCCATTAGTTCAAGTCATTCAGATTCTGATCATATATTCACTTTTTGAATACACAAAGCTGATTCATGCTCGACGAGTCTTGTCTAAACACGTACAAGGCATACATACAGTCAATGCAGACCGAACCTGTCTGTAGTGTGATAAACGGTTCATGTATATGCCAAGCGTCCAGATTTGACAACATGAAACAAGCTGATTGAAAAGTTGCATAGTAGTCTAGCACCATCTCAATCTGAAATCAAGTTGGTGTCAATATCCGCAAATTTACGGTGCACGCGAATTGCACATGATAGCATGGCTTAGATTCAAAATCAAATTTGTAGCTTGCAAATGGCTAGTGAATATCAACGGGTATTAGCCCTACGCTATATAGTGCATGTTTCTTGAACTCACATTCACGCAATTGTCAGAATCAAAATCAACGCAATAATGAACCCGCTTCACATGCATAGTTTGAATATGGATTTATAAACACATGCGCTTGTTATTCATCCATGTGTGTTTTTTTAATTAGCACATGAATATTTAGTAAACTCGACACTGTAAATGTGTTGTGATTTAAAATATAAAGCGACATGGAACGACATACAATCAGTTCCATCAATACATATCATTGTAACAGTTTGATCTTATACTTGCTACATATATACTATAGATATTGAAAATACTTTAAAATGTTCATTTCTACTGTTTCTCTCGTTCTTGCTCTTGCCACCTCTGCAATTTTTGCTGCTCCAACCATTCCATCCACACAAGATGCCTCTGACAGTCTTCCATTCTACTTTCCCAAATCCACTTACCAGCAGATTCCCTATGATCACTCATCCAGCCTCATGACTCCATCCAATACTGACTCTGTCAAAATTGGCACTGCGTATCTCTGTGACAAACTCAATCTCTCATCTAACGAGTTCAAGGTTTACAATAGCTTTACAGACAGTGCTGGTGTAACTCACGTATATGGTGCACATCTAGTTAATGGCGCACCTGTATCCAATCACCAAGCCGCAGTCCATATCCAAGACGGCCAGATCATCTCATATTCGACTTCGTTTGGTACTGAAAGCCATTTTGCCAAAAGTGAGCTTTCAGTCGCAGAACCCAAAGCCAAACTGACGTTTGAGCAGGTTGCTGATACTGTATCCAAAGCCAAGGGTCTGCCAGTTTACTCTGAGTTTAAACATGAGCTCGAGTATGTCCAACAGGCTGATGGCACGCTTGTGTATGCTTACAAGTTCCAGCTTCGCGACAAGGATATTACTTCTTGGATTCAAGTTTGGGCCGATGTCAACACGGGTACGGTATTTCGGGTTCAGATATTGATTTTTGTGGAATCAGCACTAATCTGAATGTAAATGGATTGATATTAGGCAAACTGATTCAGGCTGTTGATTTTGGTCATCGTGCAACATACAAGGCTATTCCACTTCCTCGTCTCAGTCCCAATGATGGATTCTCCAACGTCAAAGATCCAGAATACAAAGCATCGTCGCCTAATGGATGGACTGATGGAACTGTCACTGAGGGTAACAATGTTAATGCCGAATACTATGGAGGAGAACTGCCAGTTACAGGAACCGGCGTAAAGGGTGTATTTGACACCAAGTTCAACCCCACTGCTGAGCCCAAAGATCCAGACAACATTCAGGCAGCAGCAGTCAATCTGTTTTATCTTGCTAACCTGATGCACGACATCACATACCAGTATGGTTTCAACGAGGCTGCAGGTAATTTCCAAAAGGACAACTTTGGAAAAGGTGGTGAGGGTAACGATCCAGTCAACATCGATATTCTAAACACTTCAGGCACCAACAATGCCATCTTCTTTTCTCCTGCTGATGGTCAACCTGGCACAATGAGAATGTTCCGATTTACCTATACCAAGCCCAACCGTAACGGTGCTTTTGACAACCAAGTTCCTTTGCACGAGTATGGACACGGTGTTTCAGGTCGTTTGACTGGTGGAGCAGCAGCATCCAATTGTCTGGTTGGAGGTGAAGCTGGCGGTATGAACGAAGGCTGGTCCGACATGTTCTACATGATCGTAACTGCCACGCAATCACAGAATTCCAAAACACCGATTCACTTTGGTAGCTATGCTATCAACAATGCCAATGGTGCTCGTTCCCATCCTTATACTACTGACATGAAAGTCAATCCTTTGACTTATTCCGATCTCAAGACCCGCCAAGAAGTTCATGCTGCTGGTGAAGTGTGGGTTTCTATGCTTTGGGAAGTCTACTGGAACTTGGTCACCAAGAACGGATTCTCCACCAATCTCTACGATGCCAAGGGCAAGTCTGGTAACATTATTGCCATGCAGAATATGATTGGTGGATTTATGCTCCAGCCATGCAATCCCAGTCTCCTTGATGCTCGTGATGCCTATATTGCATCTGATGTTGCTCGCTACAAAGGTGCCAACAAATGCGAGATCTGGAAAGGATTCGCCAAACGCGGTCTGGGAGTCAAGGCTGCCAAGTTCAACAACGACTTTTCCGTTCCTACTGAATGTGGTGGTGATTCATCCTCTAGCAGCGTACCTGCTGATACTACTACAGAAGCTGCTACTACTACAGAAGCTACTACTACCACAAGATTCACAACTACCACAAGAGCTACCACTACTGCAAGACCTACAACTACGAGGACTACTACCACCACAAAGAGATTCACCACCACTCGTGGCCCCAAACCTACTTCTGGATGCACTCACATGGACATTTGCTGCATTTATATTGGAAAAAGCTGTGATCAAAACTAGATATTTGAATCAAGTATATTGATTTGATTGTTTTTACAATATAATAAATGAAAATCTATTACAACAATGTATAAAAGTGTTGTACTAGTGATGATTGTGAGATATATAAACTAATCACAAAAGCTTGTTTCACTTTTGTATAAAACCAAATGAATACTCAACCACATCCTGATAGCTATACTCATTGAGTCATTTGCTGTAATGTCTTGACAAGTTACAAATATTCAATTATGCGTTATTTTTCTAGTCTTTGAGTATCATGCACACAGAAACGGTATGTTTGCTAGCAGAATAATAAAATCAAAAGTCAACTATTGATCACGTGGTAATATGATGAGTTTAAAATCGCGTTGAATAAAGTTTGAACAAAATCAGAATTCCAAGTTTGAAATGCCGCTTGGATTTAAACTAACATCAAAGAAGGGAAAGGGAAAGGAGCAGAGTACTGCAGAGGATAGTATTGAGACTGGGATTGAACCAGAGACTACAGGAATTACAGGAATCGAAACAGAAATTACAGGAATTGAAACAGAAACTGCTAAAATCGACCAGATTAAACCTCAATCCGACTGTAATACTCCTAAACTACCTTTACAACCAGAAACTAATACACTTTCTACTCATCAATCCAATACGAAATTGACCACTTCTAAACTCAAACGTCGCCACCAGCAACGATCAGCTAAAGATCACAGTCCCAGTGCCACTGCCGTCATGACCCCTTCGAGTATGCTCAGAGAGCCTGGCTTTGATACTGACTATGAGGACAGTACTATTAAAGACTATCGTGCTCACACTCAACGGCCTGTTGATGCTTCCTATAGTAAAACTATTAACGAATCAGACTCTTGTTCCGCATCAGAAGATTTGGATTTTGAAAATCAGGACACCGTTCAAGACGGCCAGCTTACAGATGGAGATGACTTGAACAATGAGCATTTAGAGACTAGCTATGATGATGAAAACGAGGAAACAACTGTCAGGGATGTTCAAGAGGTTTGTGATCAAAGGCTTTGCATTCTTGTGGTTTCATGTAACCAGCGAGTTGTCATGAATGATTTAAATATAATCCATGATGTGGACCAATCCCAAGTGACAACTTGCCATATTAATTCCATTCATTCTTCTATGTGTATTGACACACTTGATTCCATTCATCTAACCTTTGCCATTAATTTTCTACTGTAATCAGGCAATCAATATTAGTCATCCATTCGGTTTGAAAATCTGGAAACCTGCACTTTACCCAAAATCTCGCAGCATCGATTACAAATCATACGAAGCGCTTCATTCTGTTCCTGGCTCGGTTTCATCTCGTTTTCTTTATCTGTCACCTGATAATCTTTGTTGGACACTGTTATTTGGCTGGTGGATTGCCTTGATCTATGTCATAGTCGCCATTGGAATACTGGGCCCTATATGCTTGATTGGTTATTTAGGTTATGGAGTATGTTGGGTCTTTGGATACCGACGTCCCAATGCAAATGCATCTATTCGCCATACTCAAAAACCTTCCATCTTTTTTATTTTTCCACGCATGTTTTTAGAACTGGCTCGTCTCAGTGATTATGCATTGGTAAGCTTTATTTACAAGTGTAAAAACTATGGTTTTACATGTTTCATTTTTTGAATCAAACCTGACATTTATTATAGGTGTTACTAAATCTAGCAGACTACATGTTTTGGCCATTTGGCAAGTTTATTGCAAAGAAAAAGGGTTATCATATGGTTTTTGAACAAGTCGTGGATAATGCTGCTACCATGGACTCGAATCCAATCCCTCATCCTGCCCAAGAATACGTAGGCATTGACATCAATGATCCATTACAATCATCTAATCATGGTGCTCGTAGTGTTCAAGCCGATGGCTCATACTATGTCAATGGGCATTTGGAAGGAGGTGAACTACAAGATCTACTAACAGAGTTTTCTCTTGGTGTTGGTCGTCACGATCACTACTCTTGGCCATCTTGGGTTCCTTGTTTTGTCAGACGTACTTGGAATGCTGGATTTTCTGGATTTACATTTTACGTTGTGGCTCTCTTGATTATCGCACCTGTTCATTTGATTGTCAGCGCTATTTGCTTTTTCTTCATCTTTCCTGTTCCCATGGCAAGACTTACCTATGTGTTGCTTCGTCATCTACTGCGTCATCCGCTACAGCTTTCATCCCATTATGCTAGCGAATATCAACCTGGACAGAATGAATTCTGCCAAGATACTTCCAATCCAGCATCTACTGACGCTCAGAATGCCGATGAAAAGCTACAGCAAAACACTGCTGCCAATGCAGTTAGTTTTACCTCGGGTTTAGATGGCGAATCTTCATCAGCAGGGACTCCTTTGCCTGTTCGCAATACAGCACGTTCATATTCAAGACCTCGTCCAAAAAGCGTCTTCTTTTGGCGTCCAGTAAGCACTAATGAAACGGATCCTCTGCCATCATCGCATTTTGAATCCAACCTGGAATCCCATGAATCATCTGCTCATGGAAATATACACGCTCAAAACTCGAATCATCCAAACACTCCCGCTCATGCAACAGCCGATATTGCACCTACGCGCCGAACTCAGCGATTCTACCTTCCTGAAAGCAACTCGATATTTTCATCCATGTCATCTTCCATTCCTTTACTAGACAGCGAATATGAAATTGTGCTGTGCACTTATCACTCAATGGGATTTGCTTATTACAAGTACACGGTGGATGGCACAAACATCATCTTTATCAACTTGCTCTTCATGATTGCATTTACATTGTTTGACTTTTATGTCATTGGCCCAAGCAATGGATACACTGGCATTGCTGGTCATGGTCCAATCTTTGTGTTTGCGTTACTGAGTGTGATCCCACTTGCATACTTTATTGGCATGGCAGTCTCTAGCATTACTGCCCACACGGGATCTGTAGCAATTGGTTCGGTCATTAATGCTACCTTTGGCAGTATTATTGAAATTATTCTATACATCATTGCATTGATGGAAGGAAAAAACCAGCTGGTTGAAGGGTCGATCATTGGTTCCTTTTTAGCTGGCTTGCTTGCACTTCCTGGTGTTGCCATGTTTTCTGGTGGATTGGTTCGTAAAGAACAGCGATTCAATGCAAAAAGTGCTGGTGTTACTAGCACTATGATGGTGGTTGCCGTAATTGGAGTATTTACACCCACTCTATTTCAGACCATTTATGGGTCAGTCCAGATCTACTGCTCCGACTGTCATGTTCGAGGCTCTAATCTTGCCCAAACCATTGTGACAATGGCATCTGATTCTACAAACTCAAGTTGCAGACAATGCTCAATCAGCAAGGTTCCTCCATCCAGAGACCACGTTTATCTCACGTCGACAAAACCACTCATGTATTTCTGTGCGATTGTTTTGGTTCTTACCTATGCGGTTGGACTTTGGTTTTCTCTTGGAACTCATGCAAGTAAAATTTATCCAAAAAAGAAACCAAAGACTACTCCTCGCATTACAATCCCAGATGGTCTTGTGCAAATGTTTTCCCGGCGCACTTCTGCATCGGGGATTCTTTCTCCTCGTCCTCTTTCTATTGGACCATCGCAGCTTCCAATCGATCATAGTATTGGTTCTCCAGCCCTGCCTTTGCAATCGTCCACTCATGCTATGGGTGGTAATACAAATGCCAACCCACTGACTGCATCTACACTTCTCCAACAGCGTCGTCCAGACTCATCTTCTCCAAATTACTCACCAGCCACTAGAGCAAAACTTCGACGTCGTGCTCTTCAAGATGCCAATTTGGGCTCACCCAATTCTCGACCCCATTCAGTCGCAGGCCCAACGATAACACAACTGTTGCATGCATCAAACTTGACAACCGACCTACATCATGGCACTTCCAGTCCTCGACAACGCGTTGCCGCCTTACCTCATCGCCCATCAGGTGGTCGCGATGATGCTTCTTCTGCTCGATCTGAATCTGATGAATCCGATCAAGAAGGTGGTCATGACAATCCTGGTTGGAGTTCTTTTAAATCAGCATTGGTACTGCTTGCATGCACTGTTCTTTACTCGATCATTGCAGAAGTTTTGATTGATTCAATCGACTTTGTTTTAGAAACGTTTCCTATGGATGAAAAAACATTGGGATTGACTATTTTTGCCATTGTTCCCACCATCACCGAGTTTTACAATGCTATTGCGTTTGCAGTGAATGGAAACATTGTACTGTCGTTGGAAATTGGGTCGGCGTATGCCATACAAGTTGCTTTGTTGCAAATTCCGGCTTTGGTAGCCTTTTCTGCCGTGTGGGAATGGTATGGTCATTCTCAATCTTTTGTAGAATCAGTGCCTAGCATGATATCCTTGAATACCATGCCTAGTCCAATTGCATCTGCCAGCATCAATTCGGCTGTCTTGTCAGAAACCAAACTGCCATTCAGATATGTTGGAAAAGCCATTCATGCTGTATTTGAAATGGTCATGCACCTGTTTAATGCAGCTATGGGTGAACCTTCTCTACTGAAACGATCAGCCATGGACACGGCGTCTTTATCTGGATCATTAAATAGTGGTCATGGCGAAGGTGTCGAATCGCAAAACTTTACTCTTGTTTTTCCCAACTGGGATTTTTACTCGGTCATGTTTGCCATGTTTCTCTTGACCTATATCTACATTGAAGGCAAGAGCAACTATTTCAAGGGAGCTATTTTATTATTGAGTTATTCGATGCTGATGGCAGCGTTTTTCTTTGTCCCAAAAGGCATGGATGGACTACTCTTTGGTATTTGAATTGGGTTAAACAGTGTTGGAATGGGTTGATTGTATTCAACAAGATTATTTTATAAACATTTTTATTCTGGCAGTAGTTTAACTTTTGGTTTCTATTCAAAGTGATGGGATTAAATTATATAATTGGAGATGATCGCGCATGATGAAATACAGTGGTCTGTACAACCCCTGACATGTCTTTTGCACACCATACATTCTAATCTTGACTTTAGAAACCAAACACACTACAAAAGAGTAAATGCAAACATTGAGCAATTTATTGATATTAAGCACAATCATAGCAGTGGGTGAAAATAAACTGCTGGTGTTGAGTGGAAAAAGATGGTCTAGGTTGAAATGTAAATCTTTGCAAAGTGCTGAATTTCCTGTGGATGCAAGATGGCCATCAATTTCTAATAAATAGTATGCAACAAGATAAGACTAGTTGGATATTTGTCTGATTGCAAGTGAGATGTTTTTCCAGTTAAATCGCTTGCGGTTATGGGATTGAATGTGAGAATCCAGTGCATTATTTCCTATAGGAATAGGAACAATGTCAGATTGGTGTACCAGTTCCACCGCATGAAGCACCAACTCATCAGGAGATAGAACGGGAATAGGTGTTGTGGTTGAGGTATACTTTTTAAACCAAATCCACGGTTCGTAGAGTATGGTGTGGGTAGATTGTTCGTAGATTCTATACCAATGTGCAGCCAGTGGTTTGTTTTTCTTTACCCCTGATCCGTGTAGATACAAGAATCCAAGATGTTGTTGAGCATCTGGATCACCCAATTCAGCAGCAACCTTGATCAACTCAAAAGCGGTTTTTTTAGATCGACGAATACCCCATCCATACAGATATGCGATTCCGATTTCGCGAACACATAGGGAAAGCATGGCATGGAGTGGAGTGGAGGCCATTAGCGAGACTATATTTTTACGACGCTCAATGGTACCTGATTTGGATATGCGCATAGCAGAGAGAGCATAATCTGGAAGGGAGAGAGAAGAGCGTGGATGGGTCGCAGTGAGATGGACAGCAGATCCTCGCATTGATACTGAAGAAGCATCACTATAAATATTTCCAATGCCAGTATTCTGACTGGTTAAACGGTTTGAAATAGTATGTAGCGATTCTACTGAATAACTGTCGAGGATAATCGCACCATCGCGCATAGCAGCAATCGTCTTGTCTACTGCTGTACGATAATATCTCAATCCCAGAGATTCCACCTGGACGCAACCCCAGCCATGAGAATGAGACATGCCAGCCAAAAACAATCCGACTGGATCCCCTTGTGTAGCTGAAATCTCGAGGTATTGCAATGCAGCACTCAACTCCTCTTTTTCGAACCAGTAGGCAGCTGCCTCCAATGGCTCAGGGTTGGGATAAACACTGGTAGGCACTGGTTGTAGTGGGGATAGGGTTGCTGGTACGGATGCTTTTGAGCATCCAAACAGCCGACAGAGTGATTTAGGAATAAACTTGTGATGCTTTGAATGCTTACTGGGCGGAGCAATATCCTATTATCATGTATACGCATCAATACTCGACATGAATCTCGCCATCAACACCATGTAGATTCAAGCACCTTCATCACTGTACCTGAACAAACAAGTCTCTTTGAACAACGCATTCGTTTTCCTTATTGTTATCTGGCTGTTTTAAAACAACCAATGCATTCTTGGCGACTGCTGCTTGACTTTGATCATCCTGATGCGACGCTTGGTCTGGAGAATCTGGAGAATCTGGTTTTGGTAGTCTTGGTTCTAATCCCTTGTATGAATAGGATTGTATGCTTTCCACTGTTTTAATGCATGGACCACTTTTTGAGCTGCTACTCAGATGTGTAGATTCAATACTACTCGCCTGGTTGTTGGGAAAAGAATGGTCTGGAACAGAATGGGGTAGTAAACTGGCCATAGTGTCAGGGTAAATCGACGACTTATTGATGTGTTTCTGTTGAAAAAGATATTTAATACTAAAGCTGATTCTATTCTGTTTAGTAATGGTTGGATAACTGAAACAGTCGGGTTGTGCCTTCATGTGTGACTTGATTTTAAGCTAAAAATAGTGACAATAAGAATGAGAACAGATGGAAAATATATGTGTGGTTATACAGAAAACTCGACTTTATGATTTGGAAACAGTTGACATCAGACTGCTGTTGCTGTATTTTAAAAGCGTGAATTATGCATTTGTAAAATTACACGATTGTTTTGGTTTAGCACACAGATTCTATGTGGAAATGCTAAAGCTTGTGTCAAAACAAGATCAACACCGAGCTCAGCAAGCTTAGCAAGCTCAGCAGTCATTGAAATTAATGAGTGTTGTCACATAGCTCATTGAAAGAGACAACATGTAATAGCACAAGTGATTAAACACAAGTGATTTAGCAAACTGGTCGTGATACAAGAAACACGAGCAATGAATATTTCTGTCATTTGAATCGGCAGACAATCCGTCAATGTTTACAAAAAAAGCAACTACAAAAGTGTGAATTTTATGCAAACATTCAATTAAACAGTCAAATCTTTGTTCTGTTCTCATTCTCTTTGTCACTGTGAAATGTCAAGACGCGTCAACCAACTTGTGCTGGTTTTTACGATGCAATTCAACTTTCATCATGCTTCATTTGCTAGTTCATTTCATGCATTTGAATTCAGCTGAAAAAAAGCACTTTCTGACTTGTACCAATGCTTGTCAGTTTCAATTAGCATTCGATCTTATTGAAATATGTACTAGCAACAGTTTAAAAACCAGTTATTTTAAATGAATCATTCCAACAATTTAAATCAATTTAAAACGCAGATTAACACATTCTAGTAATGAATTGTATTTATTATTGTATTCACGCAGATGGAATGCTAAATAAAAGTGTAAATGACCAATCTTGTGACATGAATGACAATCTATTAATCAAGAGTGTTTATGACCAAAGCAAGATCCTGTTGTATGGAAAAGCGTCATTTTATATGAAATATAATTGTAAATGAATGCAATCTACATTCCTTGAATTTGAACAGACAGTTGGAAGATGGATTATGAAGAAGTTGTTGAAGAAGAGTTTCAAGTGGATAGTACAGCTTCTTATGGACAGCATTTGATAGACACACAAGTAAGCACTAGTCCAAATGCAACACAAGACCTTCATCTTGTGCCCAACAGTCCTTCAAAAAACTCCAATTATCCGGAAAGTCCATCAAAACAGTCTGTTCAGCCTGTAAGCAACGATGATACCAAAAAACCTCCGTCTATTGCCAAAGATCTGTCTGCCTTTACTGCATATTTAGTAGACCTTCTTGTTCAAATTCCCATGCTTTCAGAGGACCAACTTGCTCACTGGATGAAGTATAAACTCAAGGTGTGTTGGCATGATTGTTCTGTTGCTGTATGTTCAATCTAACATTGTATAAATTATAGCCATTGTGTGTTGTCGACTCTCACAACTTTTTGTTCATTCAAGCACTGCTCAAACAACTGTCAAATGAATGGCATGATGGTATTCATATTGGATTTCCAATCAATCGCATTTTAGAAGAGTTGCAAACCCTAGCAGCTTCTAATCAAGAGTTGAGTGCATTGTGTTTTATAATCACTATTATTTCAAGTACTATTTTACATGAATCCGACTGCAATCAGATCAGTCGGCTTATTATTGGCATCGGAGCCTTGTATATATCTTAATATCATTCCATTAATCATGCTATATTTTGGATTATTCAGGGCTCAAATGCTGTCGGATATTGTCAAATATTCTGATGATCTGCCTCTAGATGTGGTTACATCATTAATTAGCATACATGCTCTTGGAAAACCTACAGCAGGTGACATCATCAAACTACACAGAGCTTACAAAGGATTGACTCCACCACCAGTGGAATTATTGCGCTCATTTACCATCATGAACGCACTGATAGCTGATTGCTTTATTCCGGGTCGATCCAACAATTACCGCCAAGAAAAACTATGGCTTCTGGCATACGCATCAGCAACCATCGTTTCAAGTCCAGACCCAACCATTGTAGATACAAAAGCCGTGATTCCGTTGTATGAACAGCTCGAGGCATTTGATGGTGTACTGATTCGTGTTACATCCATGGCTCAGATGCAAGATCAATTGGTTAAATTCTTTTCTGCAATTGATGAACCTGTTCTTTCAATGGGGCTGCTGCATTGGATCAAGCAACGATTGTTTGATCCCGACTTTTACGAATGGATCTCATTTACTCTTGGTGACGCTCCACCCATTTTTTATATTCTCGACGAGGTAATGATTGAATTTTGTTTTCTAGTAAACTTGAATAGTCTGCATACTGATTTTTATATAAAAATAGATGGCAATTCGAAATCCTGAGCAACGATCACATGTGTTTTCAGTGTGGAAGATGCTTTTTGAGCACGAGTATCAAAAGATTACTCCACTTGTAGCAGTACGTTGTAGATTCAATCTGATGAAATACACATTCCATTTGTCTAACAATAAGCTATTTTTCAGATTCAATTTCGTGAGAGATTTCTTGACCATTTTATTCTACTGATCAAAACTGGCTTTGTGCTGCCCATATTCACCTACTTGACATCCAATGCGCACCAAATTGATGATTCGCTTCTGTTGTATTTTTTAAATACTGTAAGTTGAATCAGAATATACCTTTTATTTGATACTACATGTACTAATAATACAACATGACACTAGCTGCTTTCGCAAATTGATACTCCACATGACCCCACTCATGTTTGGATGATTATTGATCTGTTGGATCACATTTCCTCAACATCTCAGCATGATCAAACAGCCATTCAGCAATTTCTTGGCAAGTCCATGCATCACTCAATATACTGCTTACTGTTGGAATAGTTTGAAAAAACACTAACTTGATATTTGGTAAAACGTAATACAGAACATGCAATTAAGCTGGACATATTACCAGACGAGCAATTATCTAAAGCCAAAGAAATTCTTGAATGCCTTTAAACCAAAATGAACAAGTTTGAGAATTGGAATTGTTTGTTCCAAATTATTTAGCATTTCTTATATTCGGCAATGATGGATAGCTCGACTATTGAAAGTGAATCGTTGCCTCCAACCGATATTGATGCAATATTAGAAGCAGCTTATTCCATAAAGGAAAATATGAACCATCGACATTCTATTGATATTCACGGCCAAAGACTGTCTATTTTCTCAGCAAGTAAACCAAGTATAACGTCGCCTACAGCGAGCATGCCGCATTCAGACCCAATGTCAAGTCGAACTGCCTTGCAGCATAATGCATTGGGACATTCATACCAACACTCTAATTATCAGCATAAATATCATGCTAATAGAACCGGAAGCAGCTCAGAACTGCCATTACCATCCACTACATCGCCCACTCTGGCTGCAGCGGATAAAAATGATGGACATATTATAGGAAGAAGTATTTTACAACTCATGACAGGAAGTAGTGCAAGAGAAACCAATAGACCAAGATCCAATACAACCGATACAAATATCAGTCCAAACCAGTATAAGCTTTATTTTGGTGGTCATGGCAGTAAGAGCGGAAGTAAAGCTAAACTGGGCGAGCGCGCCAATGTTGAAACCACGGCCAGCAATCAAGGAATTGGCAGCAGTACAACTAATCCTGTCTGTGGGATAAGCAACGATGCATCCAGTAAATATATTTACATGATTTGTTGTTGCAACTGTCTTGGCTGCATTGGGCATGCTACACATTATTACGCCAATGTCTTGTGATGTCTAGTTTAATCTGACCATCGATGCTAAATTGTAGGTCATCATGAGCTTACACAAAGTATCGAGTTTGCTCAAGGTTCATTGGCTCGCACATCTCCATCCATGCATCCCGCAAGCAAATCATCTATTGCATCTGGTACACGCTCACGTCCGCGAGGAGAATCTGACACTACTGGAAATAGCTCTGGGTATCAACGAAACAGTACAAAAACTCCTCTAATACAGGATATAAATCAAAAAACTACTCCCAAAACAACTGATATGGATTCGTTTTTGTCACTGAGTGCTTCTGCACAAATGATGTCTTTGTCAGTCGTGGATGAAAGTTCTCGATCCATGTCGCTGGAAATGGTATCTGGAGATAAAGCATCTCAAGATACTAACCCCACTCTCTCTACACAACCAGTAAAAAATTTGAATCCAAGTAAGTATCATATCTAATTGTACATTGCATTGGGTATTTTATTCGTCAAAACAATTGTACTAATTGGGTTGAATTCATTGTTGCCAGCACATCCTGATCAACATGTAAAAACTGCTCCTTTGAATGATACACATATGGCTCCTAAAGTCCCTGATATGAATTCGCATGGAGTAGCAAGATTGGTATCTGTGAAATTCCCAACCACCCAGATTGATGTAGACCAAATTCTTCAAATTGGAATCAATGATTTGCAATGCGAGCAAGCAGTGAATAGTGTTCAAGTACAAGTTCGCGATGTAGACGATATCCTCAGCATCTCAGTTGACGAAATGTTGAATGTGGATCACAATGCAAATGTAAAGTTGTTTCCAGAAAAAACCGAGGCCAAAAGCAACGCTAGTAAACAAATTGAAAAAAACTTGAATGTTAATATGACTGAACAGGTTGATCAAATTGCTCATAGTGTACGTGTTGGTCATGTCGATTCGTTGCCGTGTTTACCACTTTCGGAATTGCATCGATCACTTTCAGATCCGGCTATGAATGCTCCTTTATCTTGGTTATCACGAACTCAAAAACAGCGTCAAAGCATTGCTGGAGCAGATTGTCAACCCTCTATGCATATCAAGCTTGACAAGCAATCTAAAGATGAGCGTAGAAAGTCATTTATTTCCTCATTGGTAAGCTGTGACTTTCGTGCTGGTACAGCTGTTTTTGCAAGTGGAACAATGCCTCGTCTTAATGTAAGAATATCCGAAGAGCGATTAGAAGAAGTACCAACTGCACCGTCAACTACTATTCCAAGAACTAGTTCTCAACCTGCTCCAATTAGTATCAACAACAAAGGTGCATTTGCCAGTTCAGGAATCCTGTCCAGTCTAGTATCTAGTAAGCCACATAAAGAATCGCGACACACTCCACTCCAAATTTCGACTGTTCAAAATGAAGCGGTTGGCGAAACTCGCGCTAGTACTGTTGATGTATCCTTGCCAAGTGGTGGTGATGTGTATGATCTCCTGGCTGTTGGTGAGAGTAAATTAGTCGACCAGTCTAAAATCGAAGTTGTTGGATTCTTTCGCACCGACCATGATCAAAACCATGTATTGGGTGACATTGACAGAGTAATCGGACTTGCTGGCGGAGTAGACAAAAATTCACAAATGGATTTAAGCAGTCGTGCTGGTCCAGAGGATGGTCAACCCTACAATTCAAGTACAACTCCCGTGTTTAAAGCCTTTTCGTTTCTACACAGACGATCTGTAAATATATCGTTTTGACTTTAAAACCACCTAGAAATTATTGATTAACAATTGTTTATTTTTGTCTTGGATCTACTCCATTTCCCTACTCCAATCCTACAGGTTTCTCGGCAGGTTTTAAACCATGAAGTTTAAAGGGCAGAAAAATAAAAAAATAAATGCAGACTATGCTAATTTGAGTGTGTTGGACATTAAAGTAAATCTGGTAAAACAACATCTAATTGAAAATAAGTTGTACGCAGATCACGTAGTCATTGGTGCTCTATTTCCTTTCATGACGATCATGAACAGACGGGTGCACATTCTTGGGGTCAACTCCTTGTCTACTCTGTTCTCTCAAGTATTCGTACGCTTGAGCCTTGAGTTCCTGGACTAAAGCAGCAGGTTTTTCATATGCTTGGCGGGCCTCCTCATACAATTGCAACGCTAGTGTAAGTTCACCCATGACAACTTCTTTGCCATATATGTTTGCTTTATCAACAAGATAATTGACTTTTTTCTCGGCCATAGCAGCTTGTTCTCGAAGTCCTTCAATCTTTTGCTCTTCAAAGAACGCTTTTTCGAGCAACTTGGACACCACTTTTTGAGTATGGACAACAGTTTTTATCGTACCAGTAGCACCTTTTTTGGCAGAAAATGGAACAGACTTTCTAGGCTTGGGCATCACCATTGCTCCAGTATAGGTCTTAGCTTCAGTAAATGCACTATGTGTGTCTTCATCGGAACTTCCAGAAGCTTTTTGACCTCCAGAACCACCTGAACCATCAGAATTAGATTTCAGTGGATTCGAATACTCAGTATTAGCCATCTCTCTATTTCTGCTTTCTTCACGCTGAACCTCTGGTAAGCTTTCAACAGTCTCATGAAGAGGACTTCCCGAAGTTATCCAGTTACTGATTCGCTTCTTGCCTCGATTAGACATACGTCTATATGAGCCTTCGTAGTCATTCAATCCTTCATTATTGTCATCATCCTGATCAGGATAATCAACACCGGGTAGTCGGAAGTAGCCTGGAGCATAATTTTCATTATCATCGCCATATTCTGTGGAGTAGTCGGTAAACCTGTACATTTTTTCGATCCTCTTTGGGAGTGGATGATGGAATTTGTGATGAGCCAAAACATGATGTTGTTGATGGTGTTGTTGGTGCTGGATAGGTTGATAGCGTTGAACAGGTTGATAGCGTTGTTGTTGCTGTTGTTGATAGTGTTGCTGCTGTTGCTGTTGTTGATAACGTTGCTGCTGTTGCTGCTGTTGTTGCAGTTGCTGGCGCTGTTGTTGTAGTTGCTGTTGACGGCGCAGTTGCAGTTGATGTTGCTGCTGCTGATAGCGCTGTTGTTGCTGCTGTTGATAGCGCAGTTGCTGTTGATGTTGATAATGTTTCTCCATCTCTCTCTGCCTATTCCTGATACCGAGTGCATCAGTAACCTTATCCTTACCGGTTGTCCAATCCTTCTGCATCTTTTTGATAGCCTCCTCCATACCCTTGTTCACCTTTTGCAGGTTTTTAGTACGAGCTTGATTCAAGCCCTTTATAAGACCACTAAGCTGTTGTTTAATATTAGCTTCTCCAGAAGTCTTTGCTTCAGGATCCTCTGGCTTGTGCGGTTTGGACTCATCAGCACCAGATGGTCCAGGCACTTCTTGGTCTGACTTGCGTGGATCTTCATCAACTCCAAAAAGTCGCCAGTCTCTTTGACGAGGTGATGGTGAACCTTTACCAGCTTCATCAAACGGTATTCTTTGCCTTTGATAAGGTGAGAATAGTTTACGCGGTAAAGTGAAATACTTTTCTTCAAGCATTACTTTTGGTGATGAACCCTCGCCAACTCCTTCAAGCGATCCTTTGCTCTTTTGGTGTGATGTATGCGGTAAAGTAAAATACTTTTCTTCAAGCGACGACTTGCTTCCTGAATGAGATGATGGATGCATTCCATGTGGTAAAGTAAAGTACTTTTCTTCGGACGATTCTTTGCTCTTTTGGTGAGATGATAGATGCATTCCATGTGGTAAAGTAAAATACTTTTCCTCAGTCGATCCTTTGCTCTTTTGGTGAGATGGTGAAGATGGTGGAGTGAAAAAATCACCATCGGACGATGGATTGTGAACCAATGGTCCAATATGTTCGACTTCTTGTTCTGGCGTAGAATCATCTTCACTGCTGCTGGTGGATGGAGGTTTATCTGGCACACTCGCAACTTTTTCTTCAGATTTAGATTTCGAATCTTTAGGTGGACTGGGAGTTTTCGGAGATTCAACAGACTTTTTATCAGAATCCGACTCGCTGCCACTCTTGGAATCTTGCTTTTTAAACAATTCTTCGAAAATGCTAGAAGGTCGAGCTTTCGGAGACGCAACGGACTTTTTATCAGAATCCGACTCGCTGCCACTCTTGGAATTTTGCTTTTTAGACAAATCTTCGAAAATGCTAGAAGGTGGAGTTTTCGGAGATTCAACAGACTTTTTATCAGAATCCGACTCGCTGCCACTCTTGGAATCCTTCTTTTTAAACAAATCTTCGAAAATGCTAGAAGGTCGAGCTTTCGGAGACGCAACGGACTTTTTATCAGAATCCGACTCGCTGCCACTCTTGGAATTTTGCTTTTTAGACAAATCTTCGAAAATGCTAGAAGGTGGAGTTTTCGGAGATTCAACAGACTTTTTATCAGAATCCGACTCGCTGCCACTCTTGGAATCCTTCTTTTTAACCAATCCTTCGTAAATGCTAGAAGGTGGAATTTTCGGAGACGCAGCGGGCTTTTCATCAGGTTTTGTATTGGCTGATAAAGTTGCAGAGGGTGTAGAAGTTGTGGACGATGTGGAAGTTGTGGACGATGTAGAAGTTGTAGAGGATGTGAAAGTTTCTTGAGCCTTGTCTTTATGCACCGAATTGTCGGGAGACGGCATTCCTTTTAGTAGATACTCGTATATACCATAACCTATGCCAGTTCTGGGTGGCCTGGAAGACAATGAAGTTTCTTTTGCAGCATCTTTGGTGGTAGTCGATTTTTTATCGCCAAGTCCTCGCTTGGCTAGCATCACTGAATCACCTTGAATGTCATTTAATTTGCCAATAACGGCTGCATGAGTAGATGTTGCAAGAAGAAAAACAAATCCTAGATGAGTGAACTTCATTGTGCCGACTTGGTGATATTCTAATTATTTTGGTTGTCGACTAAACTGCTCGGCGTGTCACAAACTCGGTCAGTGTATCAAAAACAGCCAGCGATTTTGTTTGAAAAAGGATAGTTATGCACAGTATTGCGACTTATATACTTTCAAAGTATGTTTGAAATAAGGGAGATGCAAATACAATAGTTCAGGGAAGCTGTTTCGTAAAAAGATATCAGTCGTTTATGGCCCTATTATAAAGTGCACTAAAGGACTATATGAGCTGCTTTGAATCGCCCTAACTGCGCAGTTCAGGTGTTACTGTCCCTAACCCTCTCTCAGTACAACTTTCCACATCTTGTGGTGAGTGCAGCACAAATGATTAAACCGACCCTTACAAAGCAAAGGGCTAGTTTTAAAGCCAATCTGGCATTTATGTATTTCAACGCCCTTATTACAAACCCAACTACGTAAAATGGAGCACTAAATAAGGGCGTCAAAATACATAAAAACAGTTTTATGGAAATAGCTGGTAATAGGTCAACTAAACAGCAATGCACCATATAAACCCCCAGCAGGATTTTGAGATCTTTTTCCGTACTTATTTTTGTAAAGAAAGCTGAACATTCATGCTACAGTTCCAGTACATTTCAGATTTGTTCAATGTTCGACTCTCTTGACTACAAACCAAACACTGGGTAATTGTCATGGAAACACAATCACATTCCCGAAATCTTTGGACACGGCAAATATTGGTCAAAGCCAGATATTTGATTCGTATGTTTCCAATCAAACCCTTACAAGCTTGGTGATTATACAACACATGGCTATGCTAAAAGTGTAGAAATATTCTGAATTCGAAGTACAGTTTGTGAGCATCATATGATTGTTTATTGACAATGTCTATCGGGACAGTCAATTTTTAAAAGTCCGCAGCAAATGATTGATCATTTGTATAGAAAAGCAAAATAGAAGCAGTAGCTGCAAAGATCAAGTCCTATAACAGGGTTATTATAGCCGCATCGATGTAAAATTTGATCTTTCAAGTATCAACGGTTGAAGAGTCGTATTTTTCCACAGTCGTGTTCACGTAAAATGGACCACTTCGTGTATGTTGCGGTGACTGCATTTTGGATCTATTTGCATACATACATTTTGAGATCACCAAGCTTGAGCCCTGACTCGTCCATTGTAACCCAAGTACTGATTTTTTTGGATACTCTCAATAAAGCCAGACACATTCCTTGCTGTCAATCTGTCATACCGACCTTTTGTCTAGATTTATCATTCCACAAGTGTGTTTCTTTCAACCTTCAAATCCGAGCAATTTTTGCAAACATCATTCCAAAAGCTCTGACCGTCAATGATTTGATGTGCTGGTTTATTTCATGACAATATTAAAAAGCTTTGATATAAAAATAGAATCGATACATAAAAAAACATGTTTTGAATGGTAAAACTACCAAAAAATGCTTCTAAACAGCTATTTCAAACGAAAAAATAGTGCTCAGTAATCAGCATCAATTAAACATGGAACTGACCGTTTATCATGCATTTAACATCTAGTGTCCTATTTTACGTAAATATGGCTGTAGTTAATCCGCAGCTATACTAACCCTAACCCTAACCCTTATAACTGCGCATTCATGGACTCGACATAATCGAATATAGCCGCATTTATGAACTCAGCATAATTGAACATGCCGCATTCACAATGAACACTTGTATCTTGGATTGGCTGCTGTTTTCAAAGACAAGAGTTGAATATTCGTCGCACTTTCTCATTATAAATTGATTATTCGATTGCATGTTGTCATGATGTTCAAGTAATTGTCAGTCGAGTTTAGAATAAACAACACGAAACTCTGATTCAATATTGTTTGACAAACTATATTGAATCCATTAAAGAGTTTATAAAACACAATATCAGTCAGTGAGTTGGTTTATATTGCAAGATTGGTTGTTTACATTATTATTTAACATTCAATCTGCATAAATACAGTCGAGATTGTCGTCTTGATTGCACAAATGCAATTCAATTACCAACAAAACTAACCAAAATCATAACTTTGAAGGTGCTCAACCATGACTCGATTTGAATACACGTGGTGATGGCCAAAGATGCTCATGTGGAAAATCAACGTACTCCAAGTGTGAGCAACTTACTGAAACAATGGCAGTTGATTTGGCATTTCTTAAACAATCATTACTGCAAGACACTACTACTAAAATAAAGGTTAGACTACATTTCCTGCTAGTTTCAAATATGTCCTTTATTGTCAATGCTTGCATGTCTGACATTTCTAATTGAAAGTGAATTCCGTTAAAGCTGTCAATGCATGCATTGCTCAACTTTCATTTATTGCAGTTTATAATATACACATTGATGGCATTGAATTCAATACTAATCCATGTATTATTGTTCAGAATGTTCAAGTCAATCAACGGCATTTAATCGACAAAATCTTGGCAAGGTATTACATGATATAAATGGCTTGGTTTGCCTAGAGTTTATTGATTCAGACTGACTGATTGGGTCAATCATGTATTAGATATTCTGCAGAGTTTACTGTGTTTAGAGAGGTATTTCAAAGTATTTATTGTACCTTTATTATGACTGCAATCGATACAGTTGATTCGCATCCTAATCATACTTGAACTGTACGGCTAGCTTTTGCAAAACTCCAACGATGCCGGTGAGTTGGTTGGAGTGTGGACAGTATTGCTGCTAGACTCATTGTAACCAACACTTGTTTTACTCTAGGTGCCAAGTCTGCTCAAATCATCTTTTTAACAGATAAAGACACTGCGCCAAAGACATCCATGTTTTCATTTCCATGGAGTAAAACTTCAAATGTCACAACAGTCATTTACAAGAATAATGGAGCTGCTTTTTCCGACGAGGATTTTGCTAGACTGCGTAAAATCGCAGAGGGGAATCCCGATGAACAAAAGATTGGCTTTTTTGGTGTTGGATTTTACTCCTTGTTTAGTATCTGTGAAGAACCATTCGTAACTTCAGGATCTCAAAGTATGGCATTTTTATGGAACGATGACATGCTGTTTACAAAACATGGAACACTGCCCAAGGAAGCACAGTCAGAATGGACTGTGTTTTATCTGTCTATGCGTGAACCAATTGATCCGCCAAAGGCTGCTGATTTTGGTCGCTTTCTCACCACGTCGCTTGCTTTTACATCATGTCTGGAATCAATCGAAGTGTTTATTGATTCTGAACGTATATTAAACTTTAACAAAAAATGCTCTATTCCACGTTCAGTTGATATTCCCAATTGCAAATCTGTCATACTCAAATCACCCAATAATCTATTTCAACTATCCACGGTTTCTGTTTCAAAGGCCCAGCTAGATGTACAAGTAAAAAACAAGCAATCGGAGGAGAGCTACACCATATTTATGCATATCGCCACTGCAGATATTACTTCAACCCTTCCTCGCAAACTAGCAGATGAAATGAAACGAACAACTAAAAAAAATCCTCCTTCCACTACCCAACTGCGACTTATGTTTTCAAACTATGATGAATACGACAGCTCTTCTGGTGTACGAAAAGGTGTGCAGATGTTCAACGATCTTATGCCTGATCCGTCTGATCAAGGTCGAATTTTTATTGGATTTCCAACTCATCAAACTACTGGCTGTGCCATACAGGTGAATCTAGCTAGTTATGCACTACTCTGTTTATTTCAAAATCTAAACTTTGATTGTATATGGTATCTGTAGATTGCTGGGCATTTGATTCCAACTGTAGAGCGTGAAAGTATTGATTTTGTCGATCGCTCCTTAAAGTACTGGAATCAGGAGCTGCTTTTCATGGGCGGTCTACTTGCTCGGATCATGTATAACATGGATCTTGGTGAAATCGAAACTTTGTATACCCAGCTCAGTCTAGATTCTGAAAGTCAAAAATGGCTGCAAAAAAAGGCAGTACACACCATGAGTGCGTTTACATTTAAAGCATCAACCCCCTCTTTGCATGTCAGTTCCATTATGCGCCAAGCATTCTATTCCATGTCTAAACAATCTCTGTTGATTGTGTCGTCCATGGGTATTCGGCTGGCAAGCGATGTCCGACTATCTGTTCCCGAGATGCTACCTTTTATCAAACTCACACCACTGCTTCCAGATCATGTGCTTGAATCTTGTCGTGATCTAGTGAAGCAACTTCAAGCAGGTGGATGTCTTTTCTCACTTGGACTTGCCGATGTATTTATTGAGCTTCGCCAACGAACATTCACAATAACTGAAGTTGTCGCGCTTATCAAATGGTGGTTTAAACAGTTGCAATCTGGTCAAAGCTTTATGAATAGTTCAAATGTTGTGATTTCACGAGCAGATTGCATCACACTCAAACAGATTCTAACCATGCAAGACACTCCTGACTCGCCCAAAATCGCTTTTGCAAACTTGACTCATTTTGTGCGTCCCAACTTTGGAGCAATTGATTTACCATTTCCTGATACGGTAATGCCTCACACTGTGAGTAAACATTTATCTGCCGAAGCCATTGGGTTTGTTTTCCCTGATATTAAAGAATTCACAATCGTCGACTGGCTACGGTATGTGACTGCACGTGCAGAGTTTGGAACGGATGTAATGTTTACGGAAAAATGCATGGCTGTCAGCAGCAAGCATTATTCAACGATTTCAGAAACTGCTCGTGCTCAACTGATATCCATCTTGGCAACCAAACCGTGTATCCCAACGCAGCTGGGCAAGATACTTGTTCCGGAACAGGTCTATTTCTCCAGCGTGACGCTTTTCAAAGAACTTCCAATTGCTACTTTTACTCATCCTCGATTAGTATCTGATGCTATGCTCAAGACATTGGGCGTACGTGAGCACGTAGAATTGCAGGTGGTGTTTGATCGTCTAACAGATCTCAATTGGGATCAGGTGCAGCTGATCAAATACCTGGCATCAGTGCAAACAAAACTATCCTCGCTTGAAAAAAGTCGACTATCTGCTACAGCGCTTTTTCTGGGTGAAGCCAAAAATAGTGGTTCTACCAATGGCAGTGAAAGCACTGCACCTTTGCGACGCTATCGTGCATGCGATTTGTTTGTTCCAAGTGATACGCTTCGTACATTGGGTATGCCTCTTCTCCAGTGGACTGTAGAATGGAGATCCGAGTCTCTTGAAGCCAAGTTTCTCAAAGATCTGGGACTCAAAGAATATGTTTCTATTGACAATCTCATTTTTCAAGCTTCCACTGCTACTGTTTTTACATTACGCCAGTTATGGATTCAATACTTTATTGACAATTACGAAACCGTGTACAAAAAAGTATACGAACCAACTACTGTTAGTAAGCCTTTTTTACCAATTGTTGGCAGCACCACTTTGGCCACCCCATCCACGTGCTTTTCCAATCCTGATGTGGCCATTATGGGGTTCAAGGTTCTGGCATTGGATTTAAAACCACATTCAGAGAAACTCGGTGTACGCCAATCTCCTACTGCACAGACTATAATCGATCAGCTAAAAAAGTCTCCACCGACATTGGACACAGCAGCAGAGATGTTTACTTTTTTGGGAACCCAACAAGTGCACTTCACCAATGCCCATTGGAATTTGCTCAAATCTCTCCCGTTTATTCCTACCGTTTCAAAGCATATACCTTTAGTGCATTCTAATACACCTGCTCCCATCACATACACATCGCCAACAGATGTGTATTTTAAAAGTGCGCAGGACGAAGCAAAACAGCTAGTACCCTTTACTTATATTGATTTCGGGATAGCTGCAAATGCATTTTTACGTACCTGTGGGGTAAAAAACGAACCATCTCCGATTGAACTAGCTTATACCTTGGCCAAATCCCCGCATGAGTTTTTAGATTCGTCTGGTATTGAAGTGTACCTGTCTTTATTAAGACAGGTTGCTGCCAATTATGATACATTGAGAACGGATAGTCAGCTTATGAAACTGATGCGCTCTAGTGCATTTTTGTTGGGTGTAAAGCATGGCAATGACACTGATAGTGTGGACGATAAGACTGATGAAATAATCGACTCTACAAAAAATGATGTGGATGTTCCTATGCGATTCAAACTTGCCAAAGCATCAGAAATCTACCTCATGGACGATGCAGTTTGCTCACAAATTTTCAAGCCAGTGTGCGCGCCTATGGAAGATATTTTAGAGCGCATGTATCAAGATCTCGGATCGTGCTGGATTTCTCAAAAAGTACAGCTGAAGTATTTGCCAAACAGCGCTCTAATTGAATCACCTACTTCACAAAAACTGCAAGCTCTAATCAATGAACGTGCAGTTTTACTACTTTATGATGGTCATCAATCACGCCGATCCAAGGATTTGATTCCCAAAGCTGAAAAAGTGCTATCCAATCTACAAGTTCTTGAAACCAACTCCATCAATATTGTGCGAACATTTCAAGGCGTATCACGTACACAGAGCACAACTGCATGTGTTGTTGTCAAGTCGACTGGACTTGGAAACTCTACTCCAATCCTTGTCATAGTCAACTCATTCGACCACTTTGATGTTGCAACAATGATTGGAAGATTGGTTTTACGCATGCCGCGATTAAATGACAATTTAATGCTTTCCACACTGTTGTCATCTTCAATTGAAAACCTGAACAGAAAGGGATTTCCCGTGGATCGAATTTTAAATCTAAGAGCTAGTAAACTTAAAATCCCTTCCAAGGCAGTAGTTGAAACAAGCAAGCATTTGTCTCGTGATACAATGTCCCAGAATAATAACTCGAGCGAATCTGGATCACGTACATCACTTTACGACAGCAAAAAAATAGACAGCTCGCCAAAACGCCTGGACGAAACAGACGAGTCTATATTGAAAAACAAGGTGCAGGAATTGCTATCCATATTCCCTGACGCTGATCCCAAATTTCTATACAATCGCTTGCGAGTACTTGGCGTTGACAATCTACAGCAAATTGTTGGCGAGATGATGGATATTGGATATCCAAAAGTTCCTCCACCGTATACTCCCAACAATCTTGGTCAAAATGGGGACGTGGGTAACAATTCTCTAGTTCCAAAACAGGAGATGGGACCATCTCGACAAAACGCTGACAACTCATCCCTGATTGGCATGTTCAACAAATTCACTGGGATCGATTTAACAAAAAATATTGAAAAATTGACATCCATGACTCAACAGAGTAGATCAAGTCTGAATGATCAGCAGGCATTAGTTAAACACGCTCCCACAACAGACATTACTCCGCAAGAAACACATCGACTCAAATCACAGCTAAAACAATCCATTGCAACAGCTAGACCAGAACGCAACGCAGCATTTCGCTCTACTGTTCCCAATGATCCTACATCGCAATCTACTATTTCCAAAGTACAGTCACAATGTAATATTTTGACTGAGCATGATTTGGTACTTGTTATGCATACTCGTGTAGCACATATTCCTGTATATATTGACAAACAGCTTGCAAGCAATATGACCGCCATGTCACAGCAACCGTTATCTGAACATAAAGAAGCTATACATCGATTCTCTATTGTTCTTGATTTTTTATCTGGTGTATTCAAACTTCAGCCAGGTGTAGTTCACATGTATTGGGACAAGGATGGAGCCACGATCGCATTCAATAGAAACAGAGCACTGTTTTTCAATTTGAGATTTTATGTTGGGTTGCATTTCCAGTCTATTCAAAACACTGCTCCACAAACTCCTGGTGATTTTCCCAGTTCAAACAGCAATAGTTATGTTGAAAGCGTTGGTAATGAGTCTTGTAGCGTGCTGTCGTATTGGTTTATGAAATTCTGTCACGAACTGGCACATAATTTTGTCGGGTGAGTGGGGTGGTATATGTATTGCATCCATGACGATATTCAAAGATTTACTAATGGTTTTTTTGGAATATTTGATTGATATTATAGTGAGCATAATGGTATTCATGAGTATTGGATGAGCTCATTTGCAGAAACGTATTTTGAACCACTGATTGCTTCGATGAAAAAGGCTAGCGTAAATTTTGATGTATAAATGAATGATTTTTAATTGCAAAGTTTAAATCTCAAATCTATTCGTCTTTACCACGAACACAACTTGATCTAGTTTGAATCCAGTAAATTCCAAAATTGATGCTCATTTAAAACAATCGAGTCCGCATCTGTTTACCAAAAATGAAACTGCATGTAATCTAGATTTGTTTTAGTTGAATACACTTTTGACTTGATTGATTTAAAGTTTCAATAATGTAATTCAGGCGTTTATTTGAAAACATTTTTTAAAAAAGAAATCCAAAACATCTGGGTGGAAACAACTAAAACAGTAAAGCATGGAATACATGAAAAGAAGGAATGGATTGTAGACGACTGAACTAGAGGTAAAGTTTGATGGTGACCAAGAGTTGGACTATTCTTGATGGAAAAAATCAAAATCAATGATTTCACTGATTTTGGGTCGATTTCTATAGTCTTTTTGCATGAGTGCAGATAGTAAATCGACTGCTTCGTCAGAAACAACAATTGGAACATGTCCCTGTTTGGCTCGTGATGAACCGGGTTCGACTGGTGCGCGCAGACGCTCAATACGGTGTGTGATATTTAGTTCCATTACCTCATCATCATCCTTGAATGGATCCATTTGAAAAAGCAACACGTATAGCAGAGTTCCGAGTGCCCAGGTTTCTTGGCAAGCTGGATAATAATCACCGCCGTCAAGCGCTTCAGGCGCTGCAAACTTTTTAGTCCCATAAAATATTTTTGTGGGAACTTCTGGCTTAAGGTATGTGGTGGATCCAAAATCAATCAACTTGATTTCGCGGGTTTTTGTGTGAATCATAATGTTTTCATCTATTTTAGTGGGTTTGTTGAGATGGTTCAAATAAGCTTTCAAATCTATTGTACTTGGGAAAAAAAATCAGTGAAAAACGTACCCTTGATATCATTGTGACAGAATCCCATGCGATGCATGCATGCAACTGTTTCAACAATTTGTTTGAAAATCATGCATGCATGTGATTCCTTGACAGGTCCGTACATTTCAATATAGTCGTAAAGATCTACCCACTCTTGACCAAGGTACTCCATGACGATTACATATCGCGGATACATTTCAAAATGGTCATAGTACTTGACAAGGCGGGGTTGGTTTTGTCCAGCAAAATGTCGCATCTTGTGAATCTCAAGCGGAATTTTGCGAACAGGCACAACCTTGATAGGCTGACTTGTTTTTGATGTCTTTTTGATCAGCGCAGTCAGCTTTGACATTGCAATATCTTTGGGTGTAAACGTGGTATGATCAGTAATTTCCAAAGATGGCATCGAGCTGGCAAATGCCGTCACATCAGGTGTCTGATCCAAACAGGTTTCAGAGCCGCTTGTAGAATGGCTGGTCTTGTTACCATTGCCAAAGATCTTTCTGCTATTATTTGATATAAGACTGATACTGGCCAATTTTGGCTTGAGCGAATTTGAAACAGTATCTACCAAACTGGCTCGCCTGTTTGTGGGAAATCCGCTTTCTTCCACATGCCAATTCCATACACTGGAGGCATTAATGAATTTGCAAACCACCATACGTCCATCGCTGTTGCGTGTCGATAACCACACTGTAGAATGTCCACCGCTACCAATTTGCTTAATTAGTTTATAGCTAGACTCGAATCGGTATTTTTCTTTTGTCGAAAACTCTTCAAGAATTGCAAGATCCTCCACAGCCTTAATACTGGGTGGAGTATTATCAATAATATGTGTGTTCATTGAGCCAGTGTGTGCTCCCTTGACATTATTTTTTGTTGCAATGGCAATATTTTGTTTTTGCATAGACTCACGTTCGCTGGTGCTCGTGCTACTTTGAGAAGAGGTCGATGTCATTGAACCACTTTTCTGGATGGATGATTTACTGGTATCACTTGATTGAAGACTGTGTATCTTGGATTTGCACGATGATCCCTTACTACTTGCTATACTTTTTGTAGGATTCACGGCACCGCGATGAATAGGAAACGTGGCTTTTTGCTGACTATACTTTTCTAGCCGAATTAGTGGAGCTTCGTGTGGTTCAGACATGAATTCTTTGACAAGATTCTCATGCAGTTTCTGCTGCATTTTAATCTTTTCAGTATTGACTGGCAATTGGATTTTACCCGTAATCAAATTCAATTGTCGGATATCCTCCGTACTGTTATCGCGACTTCTGATATTAAATCCTGAAAGACCTTTAAAAAATGCAAACTTTCCGCTAGAAATGCTACTAGTGGAATTACTGCGACTATTAATACCTGGCTCCTTGTCAGCCTTGAATATTTTTGCTGGAATCATTTTTTTGATAATGTCTGGCATATGTAGTCCAGGTTTCTTAAGTCGAATACCGTCCTTTGGGATGATTTTGGAACTATTAGCGCACATAGAATCTGACTTGACAATGGATTCAATGGCTGAACTGGTGCTGTTGAATGATTCCTCCTTTTTTAAATCCTCGACGGATGACAGATCATCAGAAACTGACTCATGACTGGAAATAGATTCAGTCATTGATTTTGATTCTATAATATGGGCTGTGTTGGACTTTGATAAATTGCTGGGTTTAACATCTGGCTCTTCTTCATCATCCAAAGTTGGAAGTGATTGTTTTAGCTTTTTCATTTGGTACATGCTACGTTGCTGAGGCATTATAGTTCCCACATGAAACGACGATGAACGAACAGCTAGAGTAGATTCAAAGTTGGAACCAGACATTGCGCGAGAGGGTAGTGGATGCAAATTATCGGGTTTTTTATGAATATGGACGTTGATGAATGAAGGATGACCTTCAGCATCACTGGTTGGCAATTTTTTGATACTACTGGCTGTATCGTCAGCAGAAAATAACGCATCTGCTTGCTTATTAGAGTCTTGTCGAGTACTGGATATTTCAACAGCAATAGACTGAGATTGTAATAGATTGCTTTCAGGATGAAGGGCATCGATGACTGGCTCATCAAACACTAGCAAGATCGGGTCATCACGTTTGTGGTTGGCATGATTTTCAGGCTGAAGATTGTTTGAATTTAATATATCGGCTTTGCTGGTTGATTCTTCAATAGGTGATGGCATACTGTCATTGTTTTTAAGATACTTGTCCAAAAGCTTGTTTTTGGACTGCCAAGAGGAAAGATCGATTTCATGTTCCAAACTATATTGACTACCTAGTTGGTTGGAACTAGGACTAATTTCCGCGTCAATATCTGCAAATCGATCGCATTCATGGCCAATATCCTCGAGTGAATTTTCAGAAAAAGCAGAGCCAAGATCCACAGCATCGTATAAATCAGATACGGGTGCCCATTTTCTTAATGGTGCAGCTTCGAAAAAACTGCCATGTTTTTCAAGCGATTTCTTTGTTAGCAAGTCGGATGGTGTAGATGGTTGTTGGGCATTCGAGACATCATCATCTAGCACAAGCTTATTGTCGAAATCAATACTTGCTACCCGATCAACTTGCTCATAAAGGACTGATGGTTGCGATTCTTCTTCCTTTAACATGATCATATGAGTATCAGGTGGGGTTACTGACTGCACCTTTTTTGATTTTTCTATAGTGGTAGTCGGTGATTGGCCATCAGAAGCGAGTTTCGCGTCGTGTTTTTCTGACTTGGCCGAAAACGCTGATACTTGTCTTGGGCGTATCACCACAACCCGAAAAGGCTTTGGCTTGACCTCAGTAGCCTCTAAAGTAGTCACTTCATCATGCTGGTTTGTGGTGGTTGAAATAGCGACTGATTTTCCAGATTCAAGCAATGGGACTTCTGAACTAGATCCATCTGAATTTTGCTCTTCAAATTCCAAAAGCACCTTTCGAGCCTCATTGATGAGTGGCATTGAGCCATAACCTTCGTCCACTTCCTCAAGGTTTTCTGTAGAGCGGCGAGAATGTTTAGTAGCTGTTGGGGGGCGAGATCGCAGAGTATAAGGAACTTTTCCTGACAGCTCTAATCGAAGCGGTGTAGAAGGAGGAGCATGGGTAATGCTGTAATTTCGAACATGAGTGAGACCGCCAAGATGAGTTTCTTCGATTGGTGTCGTGATTGGTACTGTGACAGATGCCATTATGGGTATGAAAGAGGTTGTACTATGGAATCTGTTGGTGAAATATACAAAGTATCAAGAAAATAATGATTTCAGTATATTTAGTATTGCATAAAAGATATTGGAGATAAAGTACGTATTTTAAAATGAAACCAGAAAAGTCGATCGAAATGTATCTAAACTATTGTTTATAGCGTGCCAAGACCTGTAATCAGATACGCTGACAAAAGATGCCAGGACAAGTATAGAGCTGTGTTGTACACGGTTGAAATAATATTTTGAATCTATGGAGCTCACCTTGATTTGTAGTTTATTGGTGTTTGCCTGTAGTTGTAATGCTGAAAGTATTATATAACGATGTGCTATACTGGCTAATACGTGAATTGGCCAGTAGTACCAATCGAGTATAATTACAAAACGAGTTATAATGGCAAACCTTGATTAAATATATAGGCATGAGTAAGAAATAGCACGATTTGAAAATATGGGGTCGGATATCCACGCCAATTATGGATGCATCATGCAAAAGACTGTTTTCAAGTCCAATCAATGAAGCATGTTTGGAATTTGATATTCCAATGCTATTATCTCTGGATTATAATAAACAAGTATATTTTGAAATTTCCATTTGCTAGCCAATTTTCAAACCAACTCAAAATACACCCAGCAGTTACTCTGGCTTATGCAACACTGGTATCTACACACCGATAGTTGATTATCCAAACCCATTAGGTATTTCGCCAGCTCTCAAGCATAGCTTATTGATAGACGATTTGAGCCAACATTTTGAATAATCCAGGCCAAGTCAAACCCAATCTGGCCTTGCGATTAAACAGCATCAATTGCCCAGTAAAGTCGGCTAAAAATATATTTATTCAGTATCAATGACCACCAGATGGCCAAGAATTCCTTCGAGAACAAGTGCTTGACTCTGTAAAATGTGATTCCAATGTGAGGATAACTCAGAGATCTAACAAGACGCAAAGTATTAGAGACATAAAACAGTCGAATGCCAGATGGTTTAAAAATCAACCTACCAAAGTGAGCTCAGTGGGTGCTGACAATATGTTTGTTTTTAACGATTCTCCATTTGCAATTTGTTCTATAGTTTCCATTGGTTGTGCTGATCCTATTGTCCGAGTATTGCCTCTTCCCATCCCCATGGCAGATGCAGTGGTAAACAAAGCGTTTCTCGATTCATTTCCAACGACACACAACTGCGATTGAAGCAATGCAGTGGATTTGGATAATGGCCGCATAGTTGGATTTGTCGTGCCTAAACTCCTGACTGATAAGAACCCAGTCTTTAATGCTGCATCCATTTGTCTCATTGCATATACATGTTGCGTGAATGACCGTGAATGCCTGCAGATCATTGTTTTGCTGTAGTAAATTCTCGAGGAAAAATGGACAGCAGCTTGGCCATAGCATTAAAAAGTGAAATATAGTCATGTGATACAAACTTGACAATCTCGACTGTGTTTTTATGCAGATTGAATGTTAAATAACAATGTAAACAACCAATCTTGCAATATAAACCAACTCACTGATTGATATTGTGTTTTATAAACTCTTTAATGGATTCAATATAGTTTGTCAAACAATATTGAATCAGAGTTTCGTGTTGTTTATTCTAAACTCGACTGACAATTACTTGAACATCATGACAACATGCAATCGAATAATCAATTTATAATGAGAAACTGCAACGAATATGTATTCCAAAGCAAGATTCTGTCGGAAAAGGAATCCATTTTACGCGAGTGCAGCTTTAATTCAAAAAACTCATGTTCAAAATATCGAGATTAGCTGCAGTATATTCTCAGATTCAACAGTCGCTTAATACTGCTAATGGTATATCTAGATACTCTTCAGTATTAACTTTTCCAGTGCGCAATCACTTCACTCACAGTGGTGAAGGTGCAGACATTCCAATCGAAAAAAAGGCATTTGGTCAGCCAAAACCACTAACCCATCCTCACTTGCTAAAATCTGACGAACGTATGTATGCAAGTAAACACTTGAATCAATGATAGTACGCCTGTGTTGTATTTTTTCAGGCATTGCGTAGTGTCTGCAGGTCGAATTCTATCTGGATGTGCTCTCATCTCGGCTCAACTAACACTTTTCATGAATGCAATCGTCAAAGTGACCATTGGTATTACTGCACAGGAATATAAAGACAGACGAACCACCTTGGCAAATACTATTGGAGATGACAGTGCTGCAGTGGTGCCTGGATACGGTCTTCGATATGTATCAAATGGGATTTTGTAAGTCGACTATTGTGATTAAATGGTTTGATTAGAGCTGCTTATAAGATGATCTTGAGCTTACTAAATATGTGACAATTATAGTTACCCATTCCATCAATCTACAAACTTTCTTTATTTAACTGGATTCAACGAACCTGATGCTGGATGTGTTATTGGTAACTGATTATAGTTTTGATCATCTCTAATATAATCATTGTAATTCATCTTGATGTTGTCTTTGTTAAATTAGAGTCTCGGTCAATTAAACAGACGAGTATTGAATCCAAATCCACAACATCAGCTATTGTGAATACATCAAAAAACCACACCTTTACCATGTTTGTTCAGCCTGCAGATCGCGATACAGAGATATGGGATGGACCTCGTGCAGGAATCCAGGGATCAACCACTCATTTTGGAGCAGATGATGCCAAAAAAGTTGACACTTTTGAATCATATCTAATAGCCTTGGATCAGAGCAAGTGCATTTCTACCATTTATAGCGATTTGCCTCTAACTGTGAGTAAGCCCGTCTCGTTGATAGAAGGCACACATATCAAAACTTTGTCAGCATCGGCCACACATGTCAATACGGATGATAATTTTTCACCTGCATTGGTGCATAACTCAATGGGACAGCTTCCACTGCTCCATTCCAACAAGAATACATCAACTACAATTGAAAATCTGATGCCATCAGCACTGAATGTATTGTCTGGGTGGATGAATGGAGGAAAAACACGCTACGAAACTCAAATCAAGCCATTGACAAATATGATTGATAGAATGAGATTGAAAAAAAGTTCTGCAGAGATTGCACTGATGCGTGAGGCTGGTCGGATTTCTGGTCGATCGTTTGTAAAGGCCATGAAGTTTACAAACCCTGGTGTGACTGAGCATCAAATCATGGCTGTATTGGAGTTTCAATCCCGCATTCAAGGTGCATCTGGACTTGCATATGTGCCAGTTGTTGCCGGTGGTCAAAATGCACTTACTTTGCATTATGTTCAGAATCAGCAATTGTTAAAGTGAGTACTTGCGCCGTGTTGAATCTATTACTGCTGGTATATGACCATCTAATTCAAATATACTTGCATAGGGACGGAGATTTGCTTCTTGTTGATGCAGGTGCAGTAAGTACACCAATACCAAGTTTACTATCATTTAAGCTATGTTGACTGCTACTCATTTTAACTCATGCCCTACACTATTAGGAGTACGGAGGCTACGTCAGTGATATTACACGAACATGGCCAGTGAATGGAAAATTTTCAGAAAGCCAGCGAAACATTTATGATATCGTTTTACAGACTCAAAAGCATTTAATTTCTGTAGGTTATTTTATTCATTTTGAATTGAATTTACAAGTGTAATGAGTTTGTATTTATACTGAGCGTCGCATAAGTGCTATACGGAGTGATTTTAAATATATTCTAATATATTGTATGAATCATAGAAATGTTGCGAAGCATCGAACATCACGCTGGATGAACTTCAACGCGAGACAATTGTCTTGTTTTGCGAGAAACTGTCGAAACTGTTTGGTCGAAATATCGGATTTGCAGAAATGAATCGACTTTACCCACATCATGTCGGTCATTGGCTTGGCATGGATGTACATGATACTCCAACAATCCGACGAACTACAAAACTAACAGAAGGAATGGTTGTTACTATTGGTGAGTGAAATCAGTTTGTAATTCGGTGTTGTAAAAAGACAGCTTTATTAAGCCAATTAATGTGTTCATCTATATCAGATCTAATCATTTCTAATCTCGTCAACTATTTTAGAGCCAGGACTATATATTCCAGACAGTGCATCTTACCCAGAAAGCTATCGTGGAATTGGTATTCGTATTGAAGATGATGTGGTAGTAGGCGGCCCCTCGACTGGTAATTCGCCTATTATTCTGTCTGTTGAAGCTCCAAAAGAGATTGTCGACATTGAAGCAGTTATGGCCGGTGTCGTTTAAACAGTCTAGGCTTTTAGCTGCCATTGCATTTCAAGCCAACTTGTAGTGTTTACTGGAAAACTGGACTGCTAGTCCAAATACTGGCTAGTATACTATTTTATACACTATTCAATATACTTTTTAAACTTGCCACAAAACTCCACAATAAAAAACAACTTTATTTTAAATTTCAAGCATATTCTCTATCAATCAACTCATAAATATATCTTTTTTATATGGAAACCAGCCATACTCCATTGAAGAAGTAGGTGGATATCGATACACACGTTGTGGATCTTGTGCAAACTGAGATCGTGTATTTGCTCGAGCACCTACCAAATTTCCATTAAACATTTTTAATGAAGCACGATTGTGTTTGGAAAGCAATGAAACAGCATGCGGGTCTACAGGTGTGTCGGTTGCAAATGGTGCGTTTTGAAATGTATGTATTTGCTTTTGTTGCCAGTGTGAAGGATTTGAATGTACAGGTTTTTTTATTTGGCCTGACAGATACGAACTTCTATCACCAGTGACTTTAAAGCACGGAGCATAATTATCGTCAAGTGATGGGTCTATGGGATACTGACCAGGAGAAACAATCACACTGTATGCGCTCCACTTGGTTGGCTGTTGGTGGAGATTTATCGAGATAGATTGTGGCGATAATCAAATGTAACCATCCATTCTGATTAATGCCTGAAATAGAATAAAATATAAATGGGTAAATAAAAACATGCCTTGGACTTTTGGGGATACACTGCTGGTGCCTGCTCTCCCAAGTATAATTTAGGATCATTAAGTGTCTGCCATTTTTCACTCCATTCTCGCTGGCCTTTGAGCTCCTTGGCAACACGGTCAACCCTAAATCAATGTAAAGTCGCACCATTTAAAAAACAGTTAGCAGTCGGTCTACAAGAACATTGACAGGTGATATACAGACAATGCATCTGTAGTTTGAGACAAACTAACAACTAGTTTCAATTAGCAATACAATGCTGCATTACCAGCAGCGATACATTGCATTTTATAACTTGGGGTTTAAACAATATTTTGCATGGACGTCATACATACCATGTTTTTTCGTCAAATCCTACTGTGGCCAACTTGCAAACAGGCGCTCGTTTTGAACTTGACCCATTAGTGGCTGTTGCTGACTTGGCTGAAATATGTAGTTGATTTGCTCGTGGAGTAGCTAAAGTGGATGTTTTGATAGATGACGCTAATGCAGTTCGAGATGCTCCACTAAAAGGACGAGCTGTAGAATTCCTGGTGCTATTTTGTTTATCCAGCATACCTGACTATTCACTTTCAGCTAGTAACACTAAATGGTTTTATTCAACAAGTGGACTGTTTTTGATGACTACTATAATCTTGGTGACGCGAATAAATATTTGGAAAACTCGACAATAAATTGACGTGGAGATGAATCTTGACGATTCAGTGGAATGATATTTTC